>NW_027478562.1:332833-665666 GCF_051014685.1 Ptiloglossa arizonensis
ATAACGTATAACGTATAACGTATAACGAATAACGTATAACGTAAAACGTATAACGTATAACGTATAACGTATAACGTATAACCTATGACGTATAACGTATAACGTACAACGTATAACGTATAACGTATAACGTATAACCTATAACGTATAACGTATAACGTATAACGTATAACGAATAACGTATAACGTAAAACGTATAACGTATAACGTATAACGTATAACGTATAACCTATGACGTATAACGTATAACGTATAACGTATAACGTATAACGTATAACGTATAACGTATGACGTATAACGTATAACGTATAACGTATAACGTATAACGTATAACGTATAACGTATAACGTATAACGTATAACGTACAACGTATAACGTAAACGTATAACGTATAACCTATAACGTATAACGTATAACGTATAACGTATAAAGAATAACGCATAACGTGTAACGTATAACGTATAACGTATAACGTATAACGTATAACGTATAACGTATAACGTATAACGTATAACGTATAACGTATAACGTATAACGTATAACGTATAACGTATAACGTACAACGTATAACGTATAACGTATATCGTATAACGTATAACGTATAACGTATTACGTATAACGTATAACGTACAGCGTATAACGTATAACGTATAACGTATCACGAATAACGTAAAACGCATAACGTATAACGTATGACGTATAACGTATAACGTATAACGTATAACGTATAACGTATAACGTATAACGTATAACGTATAACGTATAACGTATAACGAATAACGTAAAACGTATAACGCATAACGTATATCGTATACCGTATAACGTATAACGTATAACGTATAACGTATAACGTACAACGCATAACGAATAACGTATAACGTATAACCTATGACGTATAACGTATAACGTATAACATATAACGTATATCGTATAACGTATAACGTATAACGTATTACGTATAACGTATAACGTACAACGTATAACGTATAACGTATAACGTATCACGAATAACGTAAAACGTATAACGTATAACGTATAACGTATAACGTATAACGTATAACGTATAACGTATAACGTATAACGTATAACGTATAACGTATAACGTATAACGTATAACGTATAACGTATAACGTATAACGTATAACGTATAACGTATAACGTATAACGTATAACGTATAACGTATAACGTATAACGTATAACGTATAACGTATAACGTATAACGTATAACGAATAACGTAAAACTTATAACGCATAACGTATATCGTATACCGTATAACGTATAACGTATAACGTATAACGTATAACGTATAATGCATAACGAATAACGTATAACGTATAACCTATGACATATAACGTATAACGTATAACGTATAACGTATAACGCATAACGTATAACGTATAACGTATAACGTATAACGTATAACGTATAACGTATAACGTATAACGTATAACGTATAACGTATAACGTATAACGTATAACGTATAACGTATAACGTATAACGTATAACGTATTACGTATAACGTATAACGTATAACGTATAACGTATAACGAATAACGAATAACGTATAACGTAAAACGTATAACGTATAACGTATAACGTATAACGTATAACGTATAACGTATAACGTATAACGTATACCGTATAACGTATAACGTATAACGTATAACGTATAACGTATAACGTATAACGTATAACGTATAACGTATAACGTATAACGTATAACGTATAACGTATAACGTATAACGTATAACGTATAACGTATAACGTATAACGTATAACGTATAACGTATAACGTATAACGTATAACGTATAACGTATATCGTAAAACGTAGAACGTATAACGTATAACGTATATCGTAAAACGTATAACGTATAACGTATAACGTATAACGTATAACGTATAACGTATAACGTATAACGTATAACGTATAACGTATAACGTATAACGTATAACGTATACCGTATAACGTATAACGTAAAACGTATGACGCATTACATATTACGTATAACGTATAACGTATAACGTATAACGTATAACGTATAACGTATAACGAATAACGTAAAACGTATAACGTATACCGTATAACGTATAACGTATAAAGTATAACGTATAACGTATAACGTATAACGTATAACGTATACCGTATAACGTATAACGTATAACGTATAACGTATAACGTATAACGTATAACGTATAACGTATAACGTATAACGTATAACGTATAACGTATAACGTATAACGTATAACGTATAACGTATAACGTATAACGTATAACGTATAACGTATAACGTGTAACGTACAACGTATAACGTATAACGTATATCGTATAACGTATAACGTATAACGTATAAGGTATAACGTATAACGTATAACGTATAACGTATAACGTATAACGTATAACGTATAACGTAGAACGTATAACGTATAACGTATAACGTATAACGTATAACGTATAACGTATAACGTATAACGTATAACGTATAACGTATAACGTATAACGTATAACGTATAACGTATAACGTATAACGTATAACGTATAACGTATAACGTATAACGTATAACGTATAACGTATAACGTATAACGTATAACGTATAACGTATAACGTATAACGTATAACGTATAACGTATAACGTATAACGAATAACGTAAAACGTATAACGTATAACGTATAACGTATAACGTATAACGTATAACGTATAACGTATAACGTATAACGTGTAACGTATAACGTGTAACGTATAACGTATAACGTATAATGTATAACGTATAACGTATAACGTATATCGTAAAACGTAGAACGTATAACGTATAACGTATATCGTAAAACGTATAACGTATAACGTATAACGTATAACGTATAACGTATAACGTATAACGTATAACGTATAATGTATACCGTATAACGTATAACGTATATCGTAAAATGTATAACGTATGACGTATAAAGAATAACGTATAACGTATAACGTATAAAGAATAACGTATAACGTATAACGTATGACGTATAACGAATAACGTAAAGCGTATAACGCATAACGAATAACGTATAACGTGTAACGAAGAACGTATAACGAATAACGTATAACATATATCGTATAACGTAGAACGTAGAACGTATAACGTATAACGTATAACGTATAACGTATAACGTATAACGTATAACGTATAACGTATAACGTATAACGAATAACGTAAAACGTATGACGCATTACATATTACGTATAACGTATAACGTATAACGTATAACGTATAACGTATAACGAATAACGTAAAACGTATAACGTATACCGTATAACGTATAACGTATAACGTATAACGTATAACGTATAACGTATAACGTATAACGTATACCGTATAACGTATAACGTATAACGTATAACGTATAACGTATAACGTATAACGTATAACGTATAACGTATAACGTATAACGTATAACGTATAACGTATAACGTATAACGTATAATGTATACCGTATAACGTATAACGTATATCGTAAAATGTATAACGTATGACGTATAAAGAATAACGTATAACGTATAACGTATAACGTATAACGTATAACGTATAACGTATAACGTATACCGTATAACGTATAACGTATAACGTATAACGTATAACGTATAACGTATAACGTATAACGTATAACGTATAACGTATAACGTATAACGTATAACGAATAACGTATAACGTATAACGTATAACGTATAACGTATAACGTATAACGTATAACGTATAATGTATACCGTATAACGTATAACGTATATCGTAAAATGTATAACGTATGACGTATAAAGAATAACGTATAACGTATAACGTATAAAGAATAACGTATAACGTATAACGTATGACGTATAACGAATAACGTAAAGCGTATAACGCATAACGAATAACGTATAACGTGTAACGAAGAACGTATAACGAATAACGTATAACATATATCGTATAACGTATAACGTATAACGTATAACGTATAACGTATAACGAATAACGTAAAACGTATAACGTATACCGTATAACGTATAACGTATAACGTATAACGTATAACGTATAACGTATAACGTATAACGTATACCGTATAACGTATAACGTATAACGTATAACGTATAACGTATAACGTATAACGTATAACGTATAACGTATAACGTATAACGTATAACGTATAACGTATAACGTATAACGTATAACGTATAACGTATACCGTATAACGTATAACGTATAACGTATAACGTATAACGTATAACGTATAACGTATAACGTATAACGTATAACGTATAACGTATAACGTATAACGTATAACGTATAACGTATAACGTATAATGTATACCGTATAACGTATAACGTATATCGTAAAATGTATAACGTATGACGTATAAAGAATAACGTATAACGTATAACGTATAAAGAATAACGTATAACGTATAACGTATGACGTATAACGAATAACGTAAAGCGTATAACGCATAACGAATAACGTATAACGTGTAACGAAGAACGTATAACGTATAACGTATAACGTATAACGTATAACGTATAACGTATAACGTATAACGTATACCGTATAACGTATAACGTATAACGTATAACGTATAACGTATAACGTATAACGTATAACGTATAACGTATAACGTATAACGAATAACGTAAAACGTATAACGTATACCGTATAACGTATAACGTATAACGTATAACGTATAACGTATAACGTATAACGTATAACGTATATCGTAAAACGTAGAACGTATAACGTATAACGTATATCGTAAAACGTATAACGTATAACGTATAACGTATAACGTATAACGTATAACGTATAACGTATAACGTATAATGTATACCGTATAACGTATAACGTATATCGTAAAATGTATAACGTATGACGTATAAAGAATAACGTATAACGTATAACGTATAAAGAATAACGTATAACGTATAACGTATGACGTATAACGAATAACGTAAAGCGTATAACGCATAACGAATAACGTATAACGTGTAACGAAGAACGTATAACGAATAACGTAAAACGTATAACGTATAACGTATAACGTATAACGTATAACGTATAACGTATAACGTATAACGTATAACGTGTAACGTATAACGTGTAACGTATAACGTATAACGTATAATGTATAACGTATAACGTATAACGTATATCGTAAAACGTAGAACGTATAACGTATAACGTATATCGTAAAACGTATAACGTATAACGTATAACGTATAACGTATAACGTATAACGTATAACGTATAACGTATAATGTATACCGTATAACGTATAACGTATATCGTAAAATGTATAACGTATGACGTATAAAGAATAACGTATAACGTATAACGTATAAAGAATAACGTATAACGTATAACGTATGACGTATAACGAATAACGTAAAGCGTATAACGCATAACGAATAACGTATAACGTGTAACGAAGAACGTATAACGAATAACGTATAACATATATCGTATAACGTAGAACGTAGAACGTATAACGTATAACGTATAACGTATAACGTATAACGTATAACGTATAACGTATAACGTATAACGTATAACGAATAACGTAAAACGTATGACGCATTACATATTACGTATAACGTATAACGTATAACGTATAACGTATAACGTATAACGAATAACGTAAAACGTATAACGTATACCGTATAACGTATAACGTATAACGTATAACGTATAACGTATAACGTATAACGTATAACGTATACCGTATAACGTATAACGTATAACGTATAACGTATAACGTATAACGTATAACGTATAACGTATAACGTATAACGTATTACGTATAACGTATAACGTATAACGTATAACGTATAACGTAGAACGTATAACGTATAACGTATAACGTATAACCTATAACGTATAACGTATAACGTATAACGTATAACGAATAACGTATAACGTAAAACGTATAACGTATAACGTATAACGTATAACGTATAACCTATGACGTATAACGTACAACGTATAACGTATAACGTATAACGTATAACGTATAACGTATAACGTATAACGTATAACGTATAACGTATAACGTATAACGTACAACGTATAACGTATAACGTATATCGTATAACGTATAACGTATAACGTATTACGTATAACGTATAACGTATAACGCATAACGAATAACGTATAACGTATAACCTATGACGTATAAAGAATAACGTATAACGTATAACGTATAAAGAATAACGTATAACGTATAACGTATGACGTATAACGAATAACGTAAAACGTATAACGCATAACGTATATCGTATTCCGTATAACGTATAACGTATAACGTATAACGTGTAACGTATAACGCATAACGTATAACGTATAACGTATAACGTATAACGTATAACGTATAACGTATAACGTGTAACGTATAACGTATAACGTATAACATATAACGTATATCGTATAACGTATAACGTATAACGTATTACGTATAAAGTATAACGTACAACGTATAACGTATAACGTATAACGTATCACGAATAACGTAAAACGTATAACGTATAACGTATAACGTATAACGTATAACGTATAACGTATAACGTATAACGTATAACGTATAACGTATAACGTGTAACGTATAACGTATAACGTATAACGTATAACGTATAACGTATAACATATAACGTATAACGTATAACGTATAAAGTATAACGTATAACGTATAACGAATAACGTAAAACTTATAACGCATAACGTATATCGTATACCGTATAACGTATAACGTATAACGTATAACGTATAACGTATAACGCATAACGAATAACGTATAACGTATAACCTATGACGTATAACGTATAACGTATAACGTATAACGTATAACGTATAACGTACAACGTATAACGTATAACGTATAACGTATAACGTATAACGTATAACGTATAACGTATAACGTATAACGTATAAAGAATAACGTATAACGTATACCGTATAACGTATAACGTATAACGTATAACGTATAACGTATAACGTATAACGTATGACGTATAACGTATAACGTATAACGTATAACGTATAACGTATAACGTATAACGTATAACGTATAACGTATAACGTATAACGTATAATGTATATCGTATAACGTATAACGTATAACGTATAACGTATAACGTATAACGTATAACGTATAACGTATATCGTATAACGTATAACGTATAACGTAAAACGTATAACGCATAACGTATAACGTATAACGTGTAACGAAGAACGTATAACGAATAACGTAAAACGTATTACGTATTACATATTTCGTATGACGTATAACGTGTGTCGTATAACTTATGACGTATTACTTATAACGTATGACGTATAACGTAAAACTTGTAACGAAAAACGTATAACGAATAACGTAAAACGTATGACGCGTTACATAATACGTATAACGTATAACGTATAACGTATAACGTATAACGTATAACGTATAACGTATAACGTATAACGTATAACGTATAACGTATAATGTGTAACGAAGAACGTATAACGAATAACGTATAACGTATAACGTATAACGTATAACGTATAACGTATAACGTATAACGTATAACGTATAACGAATAACGTATAACGTATAACGTATAACGTATAACGTATAACGTAAAACGTATAACGTATAACGTATAACGTATAACGTATATCGTATAACGTATAACGTATAACGTATAACGTATAACGTATAACGTATAACGTATAACGTATAACGTATAACGTATAACGTATAACGTATAACGTATAACGGATAACGTATAACGTATAACGTATAACGTATAACGTATAACGTATAACCTATGATGTATAACGTATAACGTAAAACGTATAACGTATAACGTATAACGTATAACGTATTACGTATAACGTATAACGTATAACGTATAACGTATAACGTATAACGTATAACGTATAACGTATAACGTGTAACGAAAAACGTATAACGAATAACGTAAAACGTATGACGCATTACATGTTACGTATAACGTATAACGTATAACGTATAACGTATAACGTATAACGTATAACGTATAACGAATAACGTAAAACGTATGACGCGTTACATAATACGTATAACGTATAACGTGTAACGAATAACGTATAACGAATAACGTATAACGCATAACGTATATCGTATACCGTATAACGTATAACGTATATCGTATAACGTATAACGCATAAAGAATAACGTATAACGTATAACCTATGACGTATAACGTATAACGTATAACGTATAACGTATATCGTATAACGTATAACGTATAACGTATAACGTATAACGTATAACGTATGACGTATAACGTATAACGTATAACGTATAACGTATAACGTATAACGTATAACGTATAACGTATAACGTGTAACGTATAACGTATAACGTATTACGTATACCGTATGACGTATAACGTATGACGTATCACGAATAACGTAAAACGTATAACGCATAACGTATAACGTATAACGTGTAACGAAGAACGTATAACGAATAACGTAAAACGTATAACGCATAACATGTAACGTATAACGTATAACGTATAACGTATAACGTATAACGTATAACGTATAACGTATAACGTATAACGTATAACGGATAACGTATAACGTATAACGTATAACGTATAACGTATAACGTATAACGTATAACGTATAACGTATAACGTATAACCAATGATGTATAACGTATAACGTAAAACGTATAACGTATAACGTATAACGTATAACGTATTACGTATAACGTATAACGTATAACGTATAACGTATCACGAATAACGTAAAACGTATAACGTATAACGTATAACGTATAACGTATAACGTATAACATATAACGTATATCGTATAACGTATAACGTATAACGTATTACGTATAAAGTATAACGTACAACGTATAACGTATAACGTATAACGTATCACGAATAACGTAAAACGTATAACGTATAACGTATAACGTATAACGTATAACGTATAACGTATAACGTATAACGTATAACGTATCACGAATAACGTAAAACGTATAACGTATAACGTATAACGTATAACGTATAACGTATAACGTATAACGTATAACGTATAACGTATAACGTGTAACGTATAACGTATAACGTATAACGTATAACGTATAACGTATAACGTATAACGTATAACGTATAACGTATAACGTATAACGTATAACGTATAACGAATAACGTAAAACTTATAACGCATAACGTATATCGTATACCGTATAACGTATAACGTATAACGTATAACGTATAACGTATAACGCATAACGAATAACGTATAACGTATAACCTATGACGTATAACGTATAACGTATAACGTATAACGTATAACGTATAACGTATAACGTATAACGTATAACGTATAACGTATAACGTATAACGTATAACGTATAACGTATAACGTATAAAGAATAACGTATAACGTATACCGTATAACGTATAACGTATAACGTATAACGTATAACGTATAACGTATAACGTATGACGTATAACGTATAACGTATAACGCATAACGTATAACGTATAACGTATAACGTATAACGTATAACGTATAACGTATAACGTATAACGTATATCGTATAACGTATAACGTATAACGTATAACGTATAACGTATAACGTATAACGTATAACGTATAACGTATAACGTATAACGTATAACGTATAACGTATAACGTATAATGTGTAACGAAGAACGTATAACGATTAACGTATAACGTATAACGTATAACGTATAACGTATAACGTATAACGTATGACGTATAACGTATAACGTATAACGCATAACGTATAACGTATAACGTATAACGTATAACGTATAACGTATAACGTATAACGTATAACGTATAACGTATAACGTATAACGTATAACGTATAACGTATAAGGTGTAACGAAGAACGTATAACCAATAACGTATAACGTATAACGTATAACGTATAACGTATAACGTATAACGTATAACGTATAACGAATAACGTAAAACTTATAACGCATAACGTATATCGTATACCGTATAACGTATAACGTATAACGTATAACGTATAACGTATAACGTATAACGTATAACGTATAACGTATAACGTATAACGTATAACGTATAACGTATAACGTATAACGTATATCGTATACCGTATAACGTATAACGTATAACGTATAACGTATAAGGTATAACGAATAAAGTATAACGTATAACGTATAACGTATAACGGATAACGAATAACGTATAACGTATAACGTATGGCGTATAACGTATAACGTCTATCGTATAACGTATAACGAATAACGTAAAACGTATGACGCATTACATATTACGTATAACGTATAACGTATAACGTAAAACGTATAACGCATAACGTATAACGTATAACGTGTAACGAACAACGTACAACGAATAACGTATAACGTATATCGTATAACGTATAACGTATAACGTATAACGTATAACGTATAACGTATAACGTATAACGTATAACGTATAACGTATAACGTATAACGTGTAACGTAGAACGTAGAACGTAGAACGTATAACGTATAACGTATATCGTAAAACGTATTACGTATAACGTATAATGTATAACGTATAACGTACGACGTATAACGTATAACGTATAACGTATAACGTATCACGTATAACGTATAACGTATAACGTGTAACGAAGAACGTTTAACGAATAACGTATAACATATATCGTATAACGTATAACGTATAACGTATAACGTATAACGTATATGGTATAACGTATATCGTATAACGAATAACGTATAACGCATATAGAATAACGTATAACGTATAACTTATGACGTATAACGTATAACGTATAACGTATAACGTATAACGTATAACGTATAACGTATAACGTATAACATATAACGTATAATGTGTAACGAAGAACGTATAACGAATAACGTAAAACGTATAACGCATAACATGTAACGTATAACGTATCACGTATAACGTATAACGTATAACGTATAACGTATAACGTATAACGTATAACGTATAACGTATAACGTATAACGTATAACGTATAACGTATAACGTATAACGTATAACGTATAACGTATAACGTATAACGTATAACGTATAACGTATAACGTATAACGTATAACGTATAACGTATAACGTATAACGTATAACGTATAACGTATAACGTATAACGTATAACGTATAATGTGTAACGAAGAACGTATAACGATTAACGTATAACGTATAACGTATAACGTATAACGTATAACGTATAACGTATAACGTATAACGTATAACGTATAACGTATAACGTATAACGTATAACGTATAACGTATAACGTATAACGTATAACGTATAACGTATAACGTATAACGTATAACGTATAACGTATAACGTATGACGTATAACGTATAACGTATAACGAATAACGTAAAACTTATAACGCATAACGTATATCGTATACCGTATAACGTATAACGTATAACGTATAACGTATAACGTATAACGAATGACGAAAAAGTATAACGTATAACGTATAACGTATAACGTATAACGTATAACGTATAACGTATAACGTATAACGTATAACGTATAACGTATAACGTATAACGTATAACGTATAACGTATAACGTATAACGTATAACGTATAACGTATAACGTATAACGTATAACGTATAACGTATAACGTATAAAGAATAACGTATAACGTATACCGTATAACGTATAACGTATAACGTATAACGTATAACGTATAACGTATAACGTATGACGTATAACGTATAACGTATAACGCATAACGTATAACGTATAACGTATAACGTATAACGTATAACGTATAACGTATAACGTATAACGTATATCGTATAACGTATAACGTATAACGTATAACGTGTAACGTATAACGTATAACGTATAACGTATAACGTATAACGTATAACGACTAACGTATAACCTATAACGTATAACGTATAACGTATAACGTATAACGTATAACGTATAACGTATAACGTATAACGTATAACGTATAACGTATAACGTATAACGTATAACGTATAACGTATAACGTATAACGTATAACGTATAACGTATAACGTATAACGTATAACGTATAACGTATAACGTATAACGTATAACGTATAACGTATAACGTATAACGTATAACGTATAACGTATAACGTATAACGCATAACGAATAACGTATAACGTATAACGTATAACGAATAACGTAAAACGTATAACGCATAACGTATATCGTATACCGTATAACGTATAACGTATAACGTATAACGTATAACGTATAACGTAAAACGAATAACGTATAACGTATAACCTATGACGTATAGCGTATAACGTATAACATATAACGAATAACGTATAACGTATAACGTATAACGTATAACGTATAACGTATAACGTATAACGTATAACGTATAACGTATAACGTATAACGTATAACGTATAACGAATAACGTAAAACGTATAACGCATAACGTATAACGTATAACGTATAACGTATAACGTATAACGTATAACGTATAACGTGTAACGTATAACGTATAACGTATAACGTATAACGTAAAACGAATAACGTATAACGTATAACCTATGACGTATAGCGTATAACGAATAACATATAACGTATATCGTATAACGTATAACGTATAACGTATAACGTATAACGTATAACGTATAACGTATAACGTATAACGTATAACGTATAACGTATAACGTATAACGTATAACGGCTAACGTATAACGTATAACGTATAACGTATAACGTATAACGTATAACGTATAACGTATAACGTATAACGTATAACGTATAACCTATGATGTATAACGTATAACGTATAACGTATAACGTATAACGTATAACGTATAACGTATAACGTATAACGTATAACGTATAACGTATAACGTATAACGTATAACGTATAACGTATAACGTATAACGTATAACGTATAACGTATAACGTATAACGTATAACGTATAACGTATAACGTATAACGTATAACGTATAACGTATAACGTATAACGTATAACGTATAACGTATAACGAATAACGTAAAACGTATAACGCATAACGTATATCGTATACCGTATAACGTATAACGTATAACGTATAACGTATAACGTATAACGTAAAACGAATAACGTATAACGTATAACCTATGACGTATAGCGTATAACGTATAACATATAACGTATATCGTATAACGTATAACGTATAACGTATTACGTATAACGTATAACGTACAACGTACAACGTATAACGTATAACGTATCACGAATAACGTAAAACGTATAACGTATAACGTATAACGTATAATGTATAACGTATAACGTATAACGTATAACGTATAACGCATAACGTATAACGTATAACGTATGACGTATAACGTATAACGTATAACGTATAACGTATAACGTATAACGTATAACGTATAACGTATAACGTATAACGTATAACGTATAACGTATAATGAATAACGTAAAACTTATAACGCATAACGTATATCGTATAACGTATAACGTATAACGAATAACGTAAAACGTATAACGCATAACGTATAACGTATGACGTATAACGTATTACGTATAACGTGTAACGTATAACGTATAACGTATAACGTATAGCGTATAACGTATAACGCATAACGTATAACGTATAACGTATAACGTATAACGTATAACGTATAACGTATAACGTATAACGTATAACGTATAACGTATAACGTATAACGTATAAAGAATAACGTATAACGTATACCGTATAACGTATAACGTATAACGTATAACGTATAACGTATAACGTATAACGTATCACGAATAACGTAAAACGTATAACGCATAACGTATAACGTATAACGTGTAACGAAGAACGTATAACGAATAACGTATAACGAATAACGTAAAGCGTATTACGTATTACATATTTCGTATAACGTATAACGTGTATCGTATAACTTATGACATATAACTTATAACGTATGACATATATCGTATAACTTGTAACGAAAAACGTATAACGAATAACGTAAAACGTATGACGCATTCCATATTACGTATAACGTATAACGTATAACGTATAACGTATAACGTATAACGTATAACGTATAACGAATAACGTAAAACGTATAACGCATAACGTATAACGTATAACGTGTAACGAAGAACGTATAACGAATAACGTATAACGTATATCGTATAACGTTTAACGTAAAACGTATAACGTCTAACGTATAACTTATAACGTATAACGTATAACGTATAACGTATAACGTATAACGTATAACGTATAACGTATAACGTATAACGTATAACGTATAACGTATAACGTATAACGTATAACGGATAACGTATAACGTATAACGTATAACGTATAACGTATAACGTATAACGTATAACGTATAACGTATAACGTATAACCTATGATGTATAACGTATAACGTATAACGTATAACGTATAACGTATAACGTATAACGTATAACGTATAACGTATAACGTATAACGTATAACGTATAACGTATAACGTATAACGTGTAACGTAGAACGTAGAACGTAGAACGTATAACGTATAACGTATATCGTAAAACGTATTACGTATAACGTATAATGTATAACGTATAACGTACGACGTATAGCGTATAACGTATAACGTATAACGTATCACGTATAACGTATAACGTATAACGTGTAACGAAGAACGTTTAACGAATAACGTATAACATATATCGTATAACGTATAACGTATAACGTATAACGTATAACGTATATGGTATAACGTATATCGTATAACGAATAACGTATAACGCATATAGAATAACGTATAACGTATAACTTATGACGTATAACGTATAACGTATAACGTATAACGTATAACGTATAACGTATAACGTATAACGTATAACGTATAACATATAACGTATAATGTGTAACGAAGAACGTATAACGAATAACGTAAAACGTATAACGCATAACATGTAACGTATAACGTATCACGTATAACGTATAACGTATAAACGTATAACGTATAACGTATAACGTATAACGTATAACGTATAACGTATAACGTATAACGTATAACGTATAACGTATAACGTATAACGTATAACGTATAACGTATAACGTATAAACGTATAACGTATAACGTATAACGTATAACGTATAACGTATAACGGATAACGTATAACGTATAACGTATAACGTATAACGTATAACGTATAACGTATAACGTATAACGTATAACCTATGATGTATAACGTATAACGTAAAACGTATAACGTATAACGTATAACGTATAACGTATAACGTATAACGTATAACGTATAACGTATAACGTATAACGCATAACGTATAACGTATAACGTATAACGTATAACGTATAACGTATAACGTATAACGCATAACGAATAACGTATAACGTATAACCTATGACGTATAACGTATAACGTATAACGTATAACGTATAACGTATAACGCATAACGTATAACGTATAACGTATAACGTATAACGTGTAACGTATAACGTATAACGTATAACGTATAACGTATAACGTATAACGACTAACGTATACCTATAACGTATAACGTATAACGTATAACGTATAACGTATAACGTATAACGTATAACGTATAACGTATAACGTATAACGTATAACGTATAACGTATAACGTATAACGTATAACGTATAACGTATAACGTATAACGTATAACGTATAACGTATAACGTATACCGTATAACGTATAACGTATAACGTATAACGTATAACGTATAACGTATAACGTATAACGTATAACGTATAACGCATAACGAATAACGTATAACGTATAACGTATAACGAATAACGTAAAACGTATAACGCATAACGTATATCGTATACCGTATAACGCATAACGTATAACGTATAACGTATAACGTATAACGTAAAACGAATAACGTATAACGTATAACTATGACGTATAGCGTATAACGTATAACATATAACGAATAACGTATAACGTATAACGTATAACGTATAACGTATAACGTATAACGTATAACGTATAACGTATAACGTATAACGTATAACGTATAACGTATAACGAATAACGTAAAACGTATAACGCATAACGTATAACGTATAACGTATAACGTATAACGTATAACGTATAACGTGTAACGTATAACGTATAACGTATAACGTATAACGTATAACGCATAACGTATAACGTATAACGTATAACGTATAACGTATAACGTATAACGTATAACGTATAACGTATAACGCAAAACGAATAACGTATAACGTATAACCTATGACGTATAGCGTATAACGTATAACATATAACGTATATCGTATAACGTATAACGTATAACGTATTACGTATAACGTATAACGTACAACGTATAACGTATAACGTATAACGTATTACGAATAACGTAAAACGTATAACGTATAACGTAAACGTATAACGTATAACGTATAACGTATAACGTATAAAGAATAACGTATAACGTATACCGTATAACGTATAACGTATAACGTATAACGTATAACGTATAACGTATAACGTATAACGAATAACGTAAAACGTATAACGCATAACGTATAACGTATAACGTGTAACGAAGAACGTATAACGAATAACGTATAACGTACATCGTATAACGTTTAACGTATAACGTATAACGTCTAACGTATAACTTATAACGTATAACGTATAACGTATAACGTATAACGTATAACGTAGAACGTAGAACGTATAACGTATAACGTATATCGTAAAACGTATAACGTATGACGTATAAAGAATAACGTATAACGTATAACGTATAAAGAATAACGTATAACGTATAACGTATAACGTATAACGTATAAAGAATAACGTATAACGTATAACGTATAACGAATAACGTAAAACGTATGACGCATTACTTATTACGTATAACGTAGAACGTGTAACGTATAACGTATAACGAATAACGTAAAGCTTATAACGTATTACGTATAACGTATAACGTATAACGTATAACGTAGAACGTATAACGCATAACGTATAACGTATAACGGATAACGTATATCGTAAAACGTATTACGTATAACGTATAATGTATAACGTATAACGTACGACGTATAGCGTATAACGTATAACGTATAACGTATCACGTATAACGTATAACGTATAACGTGTAACGAAGAACGTTTAACGAATAACGTATAACATATATCGTATAACGTATAACGTATAACGTATAACGTATAACGTATATGGTATAACGTATATCGTATAACGAATAACGTATAACGCATATAGAATAACGTATAACGTATATCTTATGACGTATAACGTATAACGTATAACGTATAACGTATAACGTATAACGTATAACGTATAACGTATAACGTATAACATATAACGTATAATGTGTAACGAAGAACGTATAACGAATAACGTAAAACGTATAACGCATAACATGTAACGTATAACGTATCACGTATAACGTATAACGTATAACGTATAACGTATAACGTATAACGTATAACGTATAACGTATAACGTATAACGTATAACGTATAACGTATAACGTATAACGTATAACGTATAACGTATAACTTATAACGTATAACGTATAACGTATAACGTATAACGTATAACGTATAACGTATTACGTATAATGTATAACGGATAACGTATAACGTATAACGTATAACGTATAACGTATAACGTATAACGTATAACGTATAACGTATAACGTATAACCTATGATGTATAACGTATAACGTAAAACGTATAACGTATAACGTATAACGTATAACGTATAACGTATAACGTATAACGTATAACGTATAACGTATAACGCATAACGTATAACGTATAACGTATAACGTATAACGTATAACGTATAACGTATAACGCATAACGAATAACGTATAACGTATAACCTATGACGTATAACGTATAACGTATAACGTATAACGTATAACGTATAACGCATAACGTATAACGTATAACGTATAACGTATAACGTGTAACGTATAACGTATAACGTATAACGTATAACGTATAACGTATAACGACTAACGTATAACCTATAACGTATAACGTATAACGTATAACGTATAACGTATAACGTATAACGTATAACGTATAACGTATAACGTATAACGTATAACGTATAACGTATAACGTATAACGTATAACGTATAACGTATAACGTATAACGTATAACGTATAACGTATAACGTATAACGTATAACGTATAACGTATAACGTATATCGTATAACGTATAACGTATAACGTATAACGTATAACGTATAACGCATAACGAATAACGTATAACGTATAACGTATAACGAATAACGTAAAACGTATAACGCATAACGTATATCGTATACCGTATAACGTATAACGTATAACGTATAACGTATAACGTATAACGTAAAACGAATAACGTATAACGTATAACCTATGACGTATAGCGTATAACGTATAACATATAACGAATAACGTATAACGTATAACGTATAACGTATAACGTATAACGTATAACGTATAACGTATAACGTATAACGTATAACGTATAACGTATAACGTATAACGAATAACGTAAAACGTATAACGCATAACGTATAACGTATAACGTATAACGTATAACGTATAACGTATAACGTGTAACGTATAACGTATAACGTATAACGTATAACGTATAACGCATAACGTATAACGTATAACGTATAACGTATAACGTATAACGTATAACGTATAACGTATAACGTATAACGCAAAACGAATAACGTATAACGTATAACCTATGACGTATAGCGTATAACGTATAACATATAACGTATATCGTATAACGTATAACGTATAACGTATTACGTATAACGTATAACGTACAACGTATAACGTATAACGTATAACGTATTACGAATAACGTAAAACGTATAACGTATAACGTATAACGTATAACGTATAACGTATAACGTATAACGTATAAAGAATAACGTATAACGTATACCGTATAACGTATAACGTATAACGTATAACGTATAACGTATAACGTATAACGTATAACGAATAACGTAAAACGTATAACGCATAACGTATAACGTATAACGTGTAACGAAGAACGTATAACGAATAACGTATAACGTACATCGTATAACGTTTAACGTATAACGTATAACGTCTAACGTATAACTTATAACGTATAACGTATAACGTATAACGTATAACGTATAACGTAGAACGTAGAACGTATAACGTATAACGTATATCGTAAAACGTATAACGTATGACGTATAAAGAATAACGTATAACGTATAACGTATAAAGAATAACGTATAACGTATAACGTATAACGTATAACGTATAAAGAATAACGTATAACGTATAACGTATAACGAATAACGTAAAACGTATGACGCATTACATATTACGTATAACGTAGAACGTGTAACGTATAACGTATAACGAATAACGTAAAGCTTATAACGTATTACGTATAACGTATAACGTATAACGTATAACGTAGAACGTATAACGCATAACGTATAACGTATAACGGATAACGTATAACGTATAACGTATAACGTATAACGTATAACGTATAACGTATAACGTATAACGTATAACGTATAACGTATAACGTATAACGTATAACGTATAACGTATAACGTACAACGTATATCGTAAAACGTATAACGTATGACGTATAAAGAATAACGTATAACGTATAAAGAATAACGTATAACGTATAACGTATAACGAATAACGTAAAACGTATGACGCATTACATATTACGTATAACGTAGAACGTTTAACGTATAACGTATATCGTAAAATGTATAACGTATAACGTATAACGTATAACGTATAACGTATAACGTATAACGAATAACGTAAAACGTATAACGCATAACGTATAACGTATAACGTGTAACGAAGAACGTATAACGAATAACGTATAACGTATATCGTATAACGTAGAACGTATAACGTATAACGTATAACGTATAACGTATATTGTAGAACGTATAACGTATAACGTATATCGTAAAACGTATAACGTATAACGTATAACGTATAACGTATAACGTATAACGTATAACGTATACCGTATAACGTATAACGTATAACGTATAACGTATAACGTATAACGTATAACGTATAACGTATAACGTATAACGTATAACGTATAACGTATAACGTATAACGTATAACGTATAACGTATAACGTATAACGTATAACGTATTACGTATAACGTATAACGTATAACGTATAACGTATAACGTATAACGTATAACGTATAACGTATAACGTATTACGTATAACGTATAACGTATAACGTATAACGTATAACGTATAACGTATAACGTAATACGTATAACGTATAACGTAAAACGTATAACGCATAACGTATATCGTATACCGTATAACGTATAACGTATATCGTATAACGTATAACGCATAAAGAATAACGTATAACGTATAACGTATAACGTATAACGTATAACGAATAACGTAAAACGTATAACGCATAACATATATCGTATAGCGTATAACGTATAACGTATATCGTATAACGTATAACGTATAAAGAATAACGTATAACGTATAACGTATAACGAATAACGTAAAACGTATGACGCATTACATATTACGTATAACGTAGAACGTGTAACGTATAACGTATAACGTATAACGTATAACGTATAACGTACAACGTATATCGTAAAACGTATAACGTATGACGTATAAAGAATAACGTATAACGTGTAACGTATAAAGAATAACGTATAACGTATAACGTATAACGTATAAAGTATAACGTATAACGTATAACCTATAACGTATAACGTGTAACGAAGAACGTATAACGAATAACGTAAAACGTATAACGCATAACATGTAACGTATAACGTATAACGTAGAACGTAGAACGTATAACGTATAACGTATATCGTAAAACGTATAACGTATAACGTATAACGCATAACGTATAACGTATAACGTGTAACGAAGAACGTATAACGAATAACGTATAAGGTATATCGTATAACGTAGAACGTATAACGTATAACGTATATCGTAAAACGTATAACGTATAACGTATAACGTATAACGTATAACGTATAACGTATAACGTATAACGTATAACGTATACCGTATAACGTATAACGTATAACGTACAACGTATATCGTAAAACGTATAACGTATGACGTATAAAGAATAACGTATAACGTATAACGTATAAAGAATAACGTATAACGTATAACGTATAACGAATAACGAAAAGCGTATAACGCATAACGTATAACGTATAACGTGTAACGAAGAACGTATAACGAATAACGTATAACGTATATCGTATAACGTATAACGTATAACGTATAACGTATAACGTATAACGTATATCGTATAACGTATAACGTATAACGTATAACGTATAACGTATAACGTATAACGTATAACGTATAACGTATAACGTATAACGTATAACGTATAACGTATAACGTATAACGTATAACGTATAACGTATAACGTATAACGTATAACGTATAACGTATAACGTATAACGTATAACGTATAACGTATAACGTATAACGAATAACGTAAAACGTATGACGCATTACATATTACGTATAACGTAGAACGTATAACGTATATCGTAAAACGTATAACGTATAACGTATAACGCATAACGTATAACGTATAACGTGTAACGAAGAACGTATAACGAATAACGTATAAGGTATATCGTATAACGTAGAACGTATAACGTATAACGTATATCGTAAAACGTATAACGTATAACGTATAACGTATAACGTATAACGTATAACGTATAACGTATAACGTATAACGTATAACGTATACCGTATAACGTATAACGTATAACGTACAACGTATATCGTAAAACGTATAACGTATGACGTATAAAGAATAACGTATAACGTATAACGAATAACGTAAAACGTATAACGCATAACGTATAACGTATAACGTGTAACGAAGAACGTATAACGAATAACGTATAACGTATATCGTATAACGTAGAACGTATAACGTATAACGTATAACGTATAACGTATAACGTATAACCTATGACGTATAACGTATAACGTATAACGTATAACGTATAAAGTATAACGTATAACGTATAACGTATAACGTATAACGTATAACGTATAACGTATAACGTATAACGAATAACGTATAACGTATATCGTATAACGTATAACGTATAACGTATAACGTATAACGTATAACGTATAACGTATAACGAATAACCTATAACGTAAAACGTATAACGTATAACGTTTAACGTATAACGAATAACGTAAAACGTATAACGCTTAACATGTAACGTATAACGTATAACGTATAACGTATAACGTATAACGTATAACGTATAACGTATAACGTATAACGTATAAGGTATAACGTATAACGTAAAACGTATAACGCATAACGTATATCGTATACCGTATAACGTATAACGTATATCGTATAACGTATAACGCATAAAGAATAACGTATAACGTATAACCTATGACGTATAACGTATAACGTATAACGTATAACGTATATCGTATAACGTATAACGTATAACGTATAACGTATAACGTATAACGTATAACGTATAACGAATAACGTATAACGAATAACGTATAACGTATATCGTATAACGTATAACGTATAACGTATAACGTATAACGTATAACGTATAACGTATATCGTATAACGTATAACGTATAACGTATAACGTATAACGTATAACGTATAACGTATAACGAATAACGTATAACGTAAAACGTATAACGTATAACGTATAACGTATAACGTATAACCTATGACGTATAACGTATGACGCATAACGTATAACGTATAACGTGTAACGAAGAACGTATAACGAATAACGTATAAGGTATATCGTATAACGTAGAACGTATAACGTATAACGTATATCGTAAAACGTATAACGTATAACGTATAACGTATAACGTATAACGTATAACGTATAACGTATAACGTATAACGTATAACGTATAACGTATAACGTATACCGAATAACGTATAACGTATAACGTACAACGTATATCGTAAAACGTATAACGTATAACGTATAACGTATAACGTATAACGTATAACGTATAACGTATACCGTATAACGTATAACGTATAACGTATAACGTATAACGTATAACGTATAACGTATAACGTATAACGTAAAACGTATAACGCATAACGTATATCGTATACCGTATAACGTATAACGTATATCGTATAACGTATTACGCATAAAGAATAACGTATAACGTTAACGTATAACGTATAACGTATAACGAATAACGTAAAACGTATAACGCATAACGTATATCGTATACCGTATAACGTATAACGTATATCGTATAACGTGTAACGCATAAAGAATAACGTATAGCGTATAACCTATGACGTATAACGTATAACGTATAACGTATATCGTATAACGTATAACGTATAACGTATAACGTATAACGTATAACGTATGACGTATAACGTATAACGTATAACGTATAACGTATAACGTATAACGTATAACGTATAACGTATAACGTATAACGTATAACGTATAACGTATAACGTATACCGTATGACGTATAACGTATGACGTATCACGAATAACGTTAAACGTATAACGCATAACGTATAACGTATAACGTGTAACGAAGAACGTATAACGAATAACGTAAAACGTATAACGCTTAACATGTAACGTATAACGTATAACGTATAACGTATAACGTATAACGTATAACGTATAACGTATAACGTATATCGTATAACGTATAACGCATAAAGAATAACGTATAACGTATAACCTATGACGTATAACGTATAACGTATAACGTATAACGTATATCGTATAACGTATAACGTATAACGTATAACGTATAACGTATAACGTATAACGTATAACGAATAACGTATAACGAATAACGTATAACGTATATCGTATAACGTATAACGTATAACGTATAACGTATAACGTATAACGTATAACGTATATCGTATAACGTATAACGTATAACGTATAACGTATAACGTATAACGTATAACGTATAACGAATAACGTATAACGTAAAACGTATAACGTATAACGTATAACGTATAACGTATAACCTATGACGTATAACGTATGACGCATAACGTATAACGTATAACGTGTAACGAAGAACGTATAACGAATAACGTATAAGGTATATCGTATAACGTAGAACGTATAACGTATAACGTATATCGTAAAACGTATAACGTATAACGTATAACGTATAACGTATAACGTATAACGTATAACGTATAACGTATAACGTATAACGTATAACGTATAACGTATACCGAATAACGTATAACGTATAACGTACAACGTATATCGTAAAACGTATAACGTATAACGTATAACGTATAACGTATAACGTATAACGTATAACGTATACCGTATAACGTATAACGTATAACGTATAACGTATAACGTATAACGTATAACGTATAACGTATAACGTAAAACGTATAACGCATAACGTATATCGTATACCGTATAACGTATAACGTATATCGTATAACGTATTACGCATAAAGAATAACGTATAACGTTAACGTATAACGTATAACGTATAACGAATAACGTAAAACGTATAACGCATAACGTATATCGTATACCGTATAACGTATAACGTATATCGTATAACGTGTAACGCATAAAGAATAACGTATAGCGTATAACCTATGACGTATAACGTATAACGTATAACGTATATCGTATAACGTATAACGTATAACGTATAACGTATAACGTATAACGTATGACGTATAACGTATAACGTATAACGTATAACGTATAACGTATAACGTATAACGTATAACGTATAACGTATAACGTATAACGTATAACGTATAACGTATACCGTATGACGTATAACGTATGACGTATCACGAATAACGTTAAACGTATAACGCATAACGTATAACGTATAACGTGTAACGAAGAACGTATAACGAATAACGTAAAACGTATAACGCTTAACATGTAACGTATAACGTATAACGTATAACGTATAACGTATAACGTATAACGTATAACGTATAACGTATAAGGTATAACGTATAACGTAAAACGTATAACGCATAACGCATAACGTATATCGTATACCGTATAACGTATAACGTATATCGTATAACGTATAACGCATAAAGAATAACGTATAACGTATAACCTATGACGTATAACGTATAACGTATAACGTATAACGTATATCGTATAACGTATAACGTATAACGTATAACGTATAACGTATAACGTATAACGTATAACGAATAACGTATAACGTAAAACGTATAACGTATAACGTATAACGTATAACGTATAACCTATAACGTATAACGTATAACGTATCACGTATAACGTATAACGTATAACGTATAACGTATAACGTATAACGTATAACGTATAACGTATAACGTATAACGTATAACGTATAACGTATAACGTATAACGTATAACGTATAACGTATATCGTATAACGTATAACGCATAAAGAATAACGTATAACGTATAACCTATGACGTATAACGTATAACGTATAACGTATAACGTATATCGTATAACGTATAACGAATAACGTATAACGTATAACGTATAACGTATAACGTATAACGAATAACGTATAACGTAAAACGTATAACGTATAACGTATAACGTATAACGTATAACCTATGACGTATAACGTATAACGTATAACGTATAACGTATAAAGTATAACGTATAACGTATAACGTATAACGTATAACGTATAACGTATAACGTATAACGAATAACGTATAACGTAAAACGTATAACGTATAACGTATAACGTATAACGTATAACCTATGACGTATAACGTATGACGCATAACGTATAACGTATAACGTGAAACGAATAACGTATAACGAATAACGTATAAGGTATATCGTATAACGTAGAACGTATAACGTATAACGTATATCGTAAAACGTATAACGTATAACGTATAACGTATAACGTATAACGTATAACGTATAACGTATAACGGATACCGAATAACGTATAATGTATAACGTACAACGTATATCGTAAAACGTATAACGTATAACGTATAACGTATAACGTATAACGTATAACGTATAACGTATACCGTATAACGTATAACGTATAACGTATAACGTATAACGTATAACGTATAACGTATAACGTATAACGTAAAACGTATAACGCATAACGTATATCGTATACCGTATAACGTATAACGTATATCGTATAACGTATAACGCATAAAGAATAACGTATAACGTATAACGTATAACGTATAACGTATAACGTATAACGAATAACGTAAAACGTATAACGCATAACGTATATCGTATACCGTATAACGTATAACGTATATCGTATAACGTATAACGCATAAAGAATAACGTATAGCGTATAACCTATGACGTATAACGTATAACGTATAACGTATATCGTATAACGTATAACGTATAACGTATAACGTATAACGTATGACGTATAACGTATAACGTATAACGTATAACGTATAACGTATAACGTATAACGTATAACGTATAACGTATAACGTATACCGTATGACGTATAACGTATGACGTATCACGAATAACGTAAAACGTATAACGCATAACGTATAACGTATAACGTGTAACGAAGAACGTATAACGAATAACGTAAAACGTATAACGCTTAACATGTAACGTATAACGTATAACGTATAACGTATAACGTATAACGTATAACGTATAACGTATAACGTATAACGTATAAGGTATAACGTATAACGTAAAACGTATAACGCATAACGTATATCGTATACCGTATAACGTATAACGTATATCGTATAACGTATAACGCATAAAGAATAACGTATAACGTATAACCTATGACGTCTAACGTATAACGTATAACGTATAACGTATATCGTATAACGTATAACGTATAACGTATAACGTATAACGTATAACGTATAACGTATAACGTATAACGTATAACGAATAACGTATAACGTAAAACGTATAACGTATAACGTATAACGTATAACGTATAACCTATGACGTATAACGTATAACGTATAACGTATAACGTATAAAGTATAACGTATAACGTATAACGTATAACGTATAACGTATAACGTATAACGTATAACGTATAACGTATAACGTATAACGTATAACGTATATCGTATAACGTATAACGTATAACGTATAACGTATAACGTATAACCTATAACGTATAACGTATAACGCATAAAGAATAACGTATAACGTATAACCTATGACGTATAACGTATAACTTATAACGTATAACGTATATCGTATAACGTATAACGTATAACGTATAACGTATAACGTATAACGTATAACGTATAACGTATAACGTATAACGAATAACGTATAACGTAAAACGTATAACGTATAACGTATAACGTATAACGTATAACCTATGACGTATAACGTATAACGTATAACGTATAACGTATAAAGTATAACGTATAACGTATAACGTATAACGTATAACGTATAACGTATAACGTATAACGTATAACGTATAACGTATAATGTATAACGTATAACGTGTAACGTATAACGTATAACGTATAACGTATACCGTATGACGTATAACGTATGACGTATCACGAATAACGTAAAACGTATAACGCAAAACGTATAACGTATAACGTGTAACGAAGAACGTATAACGAATAACGTAAAACGTATAACGCATAACATGTAACGTATAACGTATAACGTATAACGTATAACGTATAACGTATAACGTATAACGTATAACGTATAACGTATAACGTATAACGTATAACGTAAAACGTATAACGCATAACGTATATCGTATACCGTATAACGTATAACGTATATCGTATAACGTATTCCGCATAAAGAATAACGTATAACGTATAACCTATGACGTATAACGTATAACGTATAATGTATAACGTATATCGTATAACGTATAACGTATAACGTATAACGTATAACGTATGACGTATAACGTATAACGTATAACGTATAACGTATAACGGATAACGTATAACGTATAACGTATAACGTATATCGTATACCGTATAACGTATAACGTATAACGTATAAGGTATAACGAATAAAGTATAACGTATAACGTATAACGTATAACGTATAACCTATAACGTATAACGTACAACGTACAACGAATAACGCAAATCGTATAACGCATAACGTATAACGTATAACGTGTAACGAAGAACGTATAACGAATAACGTATAACGTATATCGTATAACGTATAACGTATAACGTATGACGTATAACGCATAACGTATAACGTATAACGTATAACGTATAACGTATAACGTATAACGTATAACGTATAACGTATAACGTATAACGTATAACGTATAACGTATAACGTATAACGTATAACGTATAACGTATAACGTATAACGTATAACGTATAACGTATAATGTATAACGTATAACGTGTAACGTATAACGTATAACGTATAACGTATACCGTATGACGTATAACGTATAACGTATCACGAATAACGTAAAACGTATAACGCATAACGTATAACGTATAACGTGTAACGAAGAACGTATAACGAATAACGTAAAACGTATTACGTATTACATATTTCGTATGACGTATAACGTATAACGTATAACGTATAACGTATAACGTATAACGTATAGCGTATAACGTATAACGTATAACGTATATCGTATAACGTATAACGTATAACGTATAACGTATAACGTATAACGTATAACGTATAACGTATAACGTATAACGTATAACGTATAACGTATAACGTATAACGTATAACGTAGAACGTATAACGTATAACGTATAACGTATAACGTATAACGTATAACGTATAACGTATAACGTATAACGGATAACGAATAACGTATAACGTATAACCTATGGCGTATAACGTATAACGTCTAGCGTATAACGTATAACGTATAACGTATAACGTATAACGTATAACGTATAACGTATAAAGTTTAACGAAGAACGTATAACGAATAACGTATAACGTATAACGTATAACGTATAACGTATAACGTATAACGTATAACGTATAACGTATAACGTATAACGTATAACGTATAACGTATAACGTATAACGTATAACGTATAACGTATAACGTATAACGTATAACGTATAACGTATAACGTATAACGTATAACGTATAACGTATAACGTATAACGTATAACGTATAACGTATAAAGTATAACGTATAACGTATAACGTATAACGTATAACGTATAACGGATAACGTATAACGTATAACGTATAACGTATAACGTATAACGTATAACGTATAACGTATAACGTATAACGTATAACGTATAACGTATAACCTATGATGTATAACGTATAACGTAAAACGTATAACGTATAACGTATAACGTATAACGTATAACGTATAACGTATAAAGTATAACGTATAACGTATAACGTATAACGTATAACGTATGACGTATAACGTATAACGTATAACGTATAACGTATAACGTATAACGTATAACGTATAACGTATAACGTATAACGTATAACGTATAACGTATAACGTATAACGTATAACGTATAACGTATAACGTATAACGTATAACGTATATCGTATAACGTATAACGTATAACGTATAACGTATAACGTATAACGTATAACGTATAACGTATAACGTATAACGTATAACGTATAACGTATAACGTATAACGTATAACGTATAACGTATAACGTATAACGTATAACGTGTAACGTATAACGTATCACGAATAACGTAAAACGTATAACGCATAACGTATAACGTATAACGTGTAACGAAAAACGTATAACGAATAACGTAAAACGTATGACGCATTACATATTACGTGTAACGTATAACGTATAACGTATAACGTATAACGTATAACGTATAACGAATAACGTAAAACGTATAACGCATAACGTATAACGAATAACGTAAATCGTATAACGCATAACGTATATCGTATACCGTATAACGTATAACGTATATCGTATAACGTATAATGCATAAAGAATAACGTATAACGTATAACCTATGACGTATAACGTATAACGTATAACGTATATCGTATAACGTATAACGTATAACGTATATCGTATAACGTATAACGTATAACGTATGACGTATAACGCATAACGTATAACGTGTAACGTATAACGTATAACGTATAACGTATAACGTATAACGTATAACGTATAACGTATAACGTATGACGTATAACGTATAACGTATAACGTATAACGTATACCGTATGACGTATAACGTATAACGTATCACGAATAACGTAAAACGTATAACGCATAACGTATAACGTATAACGTGTAACGAAGAACGTATAACGAATAACGTAAAACGTATTACCTATTACATATTTCGTATGACGTATAACGTATAACGTATTACATATTTCGTATGACGTATAACGTATAACGTATAACGTATAACGTATAACGTATATCGTACAACGTATAACGTATAACGTATAACGAATAACGTAAAACTTCTAACGCATAACGTATATCGTATAACGTATAACGTATATCGTATAACGTATAACGTATAACGTATAACGCATAACGAATAACGTATGACGTATAACCTATGACGTATAACGTATAACGTATAACGTATAACGTATAACGTATAACAAATAACGTAAAACGTATAACGCATAACGTATAACGTATAACGTATAACGTATAACGTATAACGTATAACGTATAACGTATAAGGTATAACGTATAACGTATAACGTATAACGTATAACGCATAACGTATAACGTATAACGTGTAACGTATAACGTATAACGTATAACGTATAACGTATAGCGTATAACGTATAACGTATAACGTATAACGTATAACGTATAACGTATAAAGAATAACGTATAACGTATACCGTATAACGTATAACGTATAACGTATAACGTATAACGTATAACGTATCACGAATAACGTAAAACGTATAACGCATAACGTATAACGTATAACGTGTAACGAAGAACGTATAACGAATAACGTAAAGCGTATTACGTATTACATATTTCGTATAACGTATAACGTGTATCGTATAACTTATGACGTATAACTTATAACGTATGACGTATATCGTATAACTTGTAACGAAAAACGTATAACGAATAACGTAAAACGTATGACGCATTACATATTACGTATAACGTATAACGTATAACGTATAACGTATAACGTATAACGTATAACGAATAACGTAAAACGTATAACGTATAACGTATAACGTATAACGTATAACGTATAACCTATGACGTATAACGTATAACGTATAACGTATAACGTATAAAGTATAACGTATAACGTATAACGTATAACGTATAACGTATAACGTATAACGTATAACGTATAACGTATAACGTATAACGTATAACGTATAACGTATAACGTATAACGTATAACGTATAACGTATAACGTATAACGTATAACGTATAACGTATAACGTATGACGTATAACGTATAACGTATAACGTATAACGTATAACGGATAACGTATAACGTATAACGTATAACGTATATCGTATACCGCATAACGTATAACGTATAACGTATAAGGTATAACGAATAAAGTATAACGTATAACGTATAACGTATAACGTATAACCTATAACGTATAACGTACAACGTACAACGAATAACGCAAATCGTATAACGCATAACGTATAACGTATAACGTGTAACGAAGAACGTATAACGAATAACGTATAACGTATATCGTATAACGTATAACGTATAACGTATGACGTATAACGCATAACGTATAACGTATAACGTATAACGTATAACGTATAACGTATAACGTATAACGTATAACGTATAACGTATAACGTATAACGTATAACGTATAACGTATAACGTATAACGTATAACGTATAACGTATAACGTATAACGTATAACGTATAACGTATAACGTATAACGTATAACGTATAACGTATAACGTACAACGTATAAAGTATAACGTATAACGTATAACGTATAACGTATAACTTATAACGTATAACGTATAACGTATAACGTATAACGTATAACGAATAACGTAAAGCGTATAACGCATAACGTATATCGTATACCGTATAACGTATAACGTATATTGTATAACGTATAACGCATAAAGAATAACGTATAACGTATAACCTATGACGTATAACGTATAACGTATAACGTATATCGTATAACGTATAACGTATAACGTATAACGTATAACGTATGACGTATAACGTATAACGTATAACGTATAACGTATAACGTATAACGTATAACGTATAACGTATAACGTATAACGTATAATGTATAACGTATAACGTGTAACGTATAACGTATAACGTATAACGTATACCGTATGACGTATAACGTATGACGTATCACGAATAACGTAAAACGTATAACGCAAAACGTATAACGTATAACGTGTAACGAAGAACGTATAACGAATAACGTAAAACGTATAATGCATAACATGTAACGTATAACGTATAACGTATAACGTATAACGTATAACGTATAACGTATAACGTATAACCTATAACGTATAACGTATAACGTATAACGTATAACGTAAAACGTATAACGCATAACGTATATCGTATACCGTATAACGTATAACGTATATCGTATAACGTATTCCGCATAAAGAATAACGTATAACGTATAACCTATGACGTATAACGTATAACGTATAATGTATAACGTATATCGTATAACGTATAACGTATAACGTATAACGTATAACGTATGACGTATAACGTATAACGTATAACGTATAACGTATAACGGATAACGTATAACGTATAACGTATAACGTATATCGTATACCGTATAACGTATAACGTATAACGTATAAGGTATAACGAATAAAGTATAACGTATAACGTATAACGTATAACGTATAACCTATAACGTATAACGTACAACGTACAACGAATAACGCAAATCGTATAACGCATAACGTATAACGTATAACGTGTAACGAAGAACGTATAACGAATAACGTATAACGTATATCGTATAACGTATAACGTATAACGTATGACGTATAACGCATAACGTATAACGTATAACGTATAACGTATAACGTATAACGTATAACGTATAACGTATAACGTATATCGTATAACGTATAACGTATAACGTATAACGTATAACGTATAACGTATAACGTATAATGTATAACGTATAACGTGTAACGTATAACGTATAACGTATAACGTATACCGTATGACGTATAACGTATAACGTATCACGAATAACGTAAAACGTATAACGCATAACGTATAACGTATAACGTGTAACGAAGAACGTATAACGAATAACGTAAAACGTATTACGTATTACATATTTCGTATGACGTATAACGTATAACGTATAACGTATAACGTATAACGTATAACGTATAACGTATAGCGTATAACGTATAACGTATAACGTATATCGTATAACGTATAACGTATAACGTATAACGTATAACGTATAACGTATAACGTATAACGTATAACGTATAACGTATAACGTATAACGTATAACGTATAACGTAGAACGTATAACGTATAACGTATAACGTATAACGTATAACGTATAACGTATAACGTATAACGTATCACGAATAACGTAAAACGTATAACGCATAACGTATAACGTATAACGTGTAACGAAGAACGTATAACGAATAACGTAAAACGTATTACGTATTACATATTTCGTATGACGTATAACGTATAACGTATAACGTATAACGTATAGCGTATAACGTATAACGTATAACGTATATCGTATAACGTATAACGTATAACGTATAACGTATAACGTATAACGTATAACGTATAACGTATAACGTAGAACGTATAACGTATAACGTATAACGTATAACGCATAACGTATAACGTATAACGTATAACGTGTAACGAAGAACGTATCACGAATAACGTATAACGTATATCGTATAACGTAGAACGTATAACGTATAACGTATATCGTATAACGTAGAACGTATAACGTATAACGTATATCGTAAAACGTATCACGAATAACGTAAAACGTATAACGCATAACGTATAACGTATAACGTGTAACGAAGAACGTATAACGAATAACGTAAAGCGTATTACGTATTACATATTTCGTATAACGTATAACGTGTATCGTATAACTTATGACGTATGACTTATAACGTATGACGTATATCGTATAACTTGTAACGAAAAACGTATAACGAATAACGTAAAACGTATGACGCATTACATATTACGTATAACGTATAACGTATAACGTATAACGTATAACGTATAACGTATAACGAATAACGTAAAACGTATAACGCGTAACGTATAACGTATAACGTGTAACGAAGAACGTATAACGAATAACGTATAACGTATACCGCATAACGTATAACGTATAACGTATAACGTATAACGTATAACGTATATCGTAAAACGTATAACGTATGACGTATAAAGAATAACGTATTACGTATAAAGAATAACGTATAACGTATAACGTATAACGAATAACGTAAAACGTATAACGTATAACGCATAACGTATAACGTATAACGTGTAACGAAGAACGTATAACGAATAACGTATAACGTATATCGTATAACGAATAACGTAAAACGTATAACGTATAACGCATAACGTATAACGTATAACGTGTAACGAAGAACGTATCACGAATAACGTATAACGTATATCGTATAACGTAGAACGTATAACGTATAACGTATAACGTAAAACGTATAACGTATAACGTATAACGTATAACGTATAACGTATAACGTATAACGTATAACGTATAACGTATACCGTATAACGTATAACGTATAACGTGTAACGAAGAACGTATAACGAATAACGTATAACGTATATCGTATAACGTAGAACGTATAACGTATAACGTATAACGTATAACGTATAATGAATAACGTAAAACGTATGACGCATTACATATTACGTATAACGTAGAACGTATAACGTATAACGTATATCGTAAAACGTATAACGTATAACGTATAACGTATAACGTATAACGTATAACGTATAACGTATAACGTATAACGTATAACGTATTACGTATAACGTATAACGTATAACGTATAACGTATAACGTATAACGAATAACGTATAACGTATAACGTATAACGAATAACGTAAAACGTATGACGCATTACATATTACGTATAACGTAGAACGTATAACGTCTAACGTATATCGTAAAACGTATAACGTATAACGTATAACGTATAACGTATAACGAATAACGTAAAACGTATAAAGCATAACGTATAACGTATAACGTGTAACGAAGAACGTATTACAAATAACGTATAACGTATATCGTATAACGTAGAACGTATAACGTATAACGTATAACGTATAACGTATAACGTATAACGTAGAACGTATAACGTATAACGTATATCGTAAAACGTATAACGTATAACGTATAACGTATAACGTATAACGTATAACGTATAACGTATAACGTATAACGTATACCGTATAACGTATAACGTATAACGTATAACGTATCACGTATAACGTATAACGTATATTGTATAACGTATAACGTATAACGTATAACGTATAACGTATTACGTATAACGTATAACGTATAACGTATAACGTATAACGTATAACGTATAACGTATAACGTATAACGTATAACGTATAACGTATAACGTATAACGTATAACGTATAACGTATAACGTATAACGTATAACGTATAACGTATAACGATATAACGTATAACGTATAACGTATAACGTATAACGTATAACGTATAACGTATAACGTATAACGTATAACGTATAACGTATAACGTATAACGTATAACGTATAACGTATAACGTATAACGTATAACGTATAACGTATAACGTATAACGTATAACGTATAACGTATAACGTATAACGTATAAAGTATAACGTATAACGTATAACGAATAACGTATAACGTATAACGTATAACGTATAACGTATAACGTATAACGTATAACGTATAACGTATAACGTATAACGTATAACGAATAACGTAAATCGTATAACGCATAACGTATATCGTATACCGTATAACGTATAACGTATATCGTATAACGTATAACGCATAAAGAATAACGTATAACGTATAACCTATGACGTATAACGTATAACGTATAACGTATATCGTATAACGTATAACGTATAACGTATATCGTATAACGTATAACGTATAACGTATGACGTATAACGCATAACGTATAACGTATAACGTATAACGTATAACGTATAACGTATAACGTATAACGTATAACGTATAACGTATAACGTATGACGTATAACGTATAACGTATAACGTATAACGTATACCGTATGACGTATAACGTATAACGTATCACGAATAACGTAAAACGTATAACGCATAACGTATAACGTATAACGTGTAACGAAGAACGTATAACGAATAACGTAAAACGTATTACCTATTACATATTTCGTATGACGTATAACGTATAACGTATTACATATTTCGTATGACGTATAACGTATAACATATAACGTATAACGTATAACGTATAACGTATAACGTATAACGTATAACGTATAACGTATAACGTATAACGTATAACGTATAACGTATAACGTATAACGTATAACGTAGAACGTATAACGTATAACGTATAACGTATAACGTATAACGTATAACGTATAACGTATAACGAATAACGTATAACGTATAACGTATAACGAATAATGTAAAACGTATGACGCATTACATATTACGTATAACGTAGAACGTATAACGTATAACGTATATCGTAAAACTTATAACGTATAACGTATAACGTATAACATACAACGTATAACGTATAACGTATAACGTATAATGTATAACGTATAACGTATAACGTATAACGTATAACGTATAACGTATAACGTATAACGTATAACGCAAAACGTATAACGCATAACGTATATCGTATACCGTATAACGTATAACGTATATCGTATAACGTATACCGCATAAAGAATAACGTATAACGTATAACCTATGACGTATAACGTATAACGTATAATGTATAACGTATATCGTATAACGTATAACGTATAACGTATAACGTATAAAGTATGACGTATAACGTATAACGTATAACGTATAACGTATAACGTATTACGTATAACGTATAACGTATAACGTATAACGTATAACGTATAACGAATAACGTATAACGTATAACGTATAACGAATAACGTAAAACGTATGACGCATTACATATTACGTATAACGTAGAACGTATAACGTCTAACGTATATCGTAAAACGTATAACGTATAACGTATAACGTATAACGTATAACGAATAACGTAAAACGTATAAAGCATAACGTATAACGTATAACGTGTAACGAAGAACGTATTACAAATAACGTATAACGTATATCGTATAACGTAGAACGTATAACGTATAACGTATAACGTATAACGTATAACGTATAACGTATAACGTATAACGTATAACGTATAACGTATAACGTATAACGAATAACGTATAACGTATAACGTATAACGTATAACGTATAACGTATAACGTATAACGTATAACGTATAACGTATAACGTATAACGAATAACGTAAATCGTATAACGCATAACGTATATCGTATACCGTATAACGTATAACGTATATCGTATAACGTATAACGCATAAAGAATAACGTATAACGTATAACCTATGACGTATAACGTATAACGTATAACGTATATCGTATAACGTATAACGTATAACGTATATCGTATAACGTATAACGTATAACGTATGACGTATAACGCATAACGTATAACGTATAACGTATAACGTATAACGTATAACGTATAACGTATAACGTATAACGTATAACGTATAACGTATGACGTATAACGTATAACGTATAACGTATAACGTATACCGTATGACGTATAACGTATAACGTATCACGAATAACGTAAAACGTATAACGCATAACGTATAACGTATAACGTGTAACGAAGAACGTATAACGAATAACGTAAAACGTATTACCTATTACATATTTCGTATGACGTATAACGTATAACGTATTACATATTTCGTATGACGTATAACGTATAACATATAACGTATAACGTATAACGTATAACGTATAACGTATAACGTATAACGTATAACGTATAACGTATAACGTATAACGTATAACGTATAACGTATAACGTATAACGTAGAACGTATAACGTATAACGTATAACGTATAACGTATAACGTATAACGTATAACGTATAACGAATAACGTATAACGTATAACGTATAACGAATAATGTAAAACGTATGACGCATTACATATTACGTATAACGTAGAACGTATAACGTATAACGTATATCGTAAAACTTATAACGTATAACGTATAACGTATAACGTACAACGTATAACGTATAACGTATAACGTATAATGTATAACGTATAACGTATAACGTATAACGTATAACGTATAACGTATAACGTATAACGTATAACGCAAAACGTATAACGCATAACGTATATCGTATACCGTATAACGTATAACGTATATCGTATAACGTATACCGCATAAAGAATAACGTATAACGTATAACCTATGACGTATAACGTATAACGTATAATGTATAACGTATATCGTATAACGTATAACGTATAACGTATAACGTATAAAGTATGACGTATAACGTATAACGTATAACGTATAACGTATAACGGATAACGTATAACGTATGACGTATAACGTATAACGTATAACGTATAACGTATAACGGATAACGTATAACGTATAACGTATAACGTATATCGTATACCGTATAACGTATAACGTATAACGTATACGGTATAACGAATAAAGTATAACGTATAACGTATAACGCATAACGTATAACGTATAACGTGTAACGAAGAACGTATAACGAATAACGTAAAACGTATAACGCATAACATGTAACGTATAACGTATAACGTATAACGTATAACGTATAACGTATAACGTATAACGTATAACGTATAACGTATAACGTATAACGTATAACGTAAAACGTATAACGCATAACGTATATCGTATACCGTATAACGTATAACGTATAACGTATATCGTATAACGTATACCGCATAAAGAATAACGTATAACGTATAACCTATGACGTATAACGTATAACGTATAATGTATAACGTATATCGTATAACGTATAACGTATAACGAATAACGTATAACGTATGACGTATAACGTATAACGTATAACGTATAACGTATAACGGATAACGTATAACGTATAACGTATAACGTATATCGTATACCGTATAACGTATAACGTATAACGTATAAGGTATAACGAATAAAGTATAACGTATAACGTATAACGTATAACGTATAACCTATAACGTATAACGTACAACGTACAACGAATAACGCAAATCGTATAACGCATAACGTATAACGTATAACGTATAACGTGTAACGAAGAACGTATAACGAATAACGTATAACGTATATCGTATAACGTATAACGTATAACGTATGACGTATAACGCATAACGTATAACGTATAACGTATAACGTATAACGTATAACGTATAACGTATAACGTATAACGTATAACGTATAACGTATAACGTATAACGTATAACGTATAACGTATAACGTAAAACGTATAACGCATAACGTATATCGTATACCGTATAACGTATAACGTATATCGTATAACGTATACCGCATAAAGAATAACGTATAACGTATAACCTATGACGTATAACGTATAACGTATAATGTATAACGTATATCGTATAACGTATAACGTATAACGTATAACGTATAACGTATAACCTATGACGTATAACGTATAACGTATAATGTATAACGTATATCGTATAACGTATAACGTATAACGTATAACGTATAACGTATAACGTATAACGTATAACGAATAACGTATAACGTATAACGTATAACGAATAATGTAAAACGTATGACGCATTACATATTACGTATAACGTAGAGCGTATAACGTATAACGTATATCGTAAAACTTATAACGTATAACGTATAACGTATAACGTACAACGTATAACGTATAACGTATAACGTATAATGTATAACGTATAACGTATAACGTATAACGTATAACGTATAACGTATAACGTATAACGTATAACGCAAAACGTATAACGCATAACGTATATCGTATACCGTATAACGTATAACGTATATCGTATAACGTATACCGCATAAACAATAACGTATAACGTATAACCTATGACGTATAACGTATAACGTATAATGTATAACGTATATCGTATAACGTATAACGTATAACGTATAACGTATAAAGTATGACGTATAACGTATAACGTATAACGTATAACGTATAACGGATAACGTATAACGTATGACGTATAACGTATAACGTATAACGTATAACGTATAACGGATAACGTATAACGTATAACGTATAACGTATATCGTATACCGTATAACGTATAACGTATAACGTATAAGGTATAACGAATAAAGTATAACGTATAACGTATAACGCATAACGTATAACGTATAACGTGTAACGAAGAACGTATAACGAATAACGTAAAACGTATAACGCATAACATGTAACGTATAACGTATAACGTATAACGTATAACGTATAACGTATAACGTATAACGTATAACGTATAACGTATAACGTATAACGTATAACGTATAACGTAAAACGTATAACGCATAACGTATATCGTATACCGTATAACGTATAACGTATAACGTATATCGTATAACGTATACCGCATAAAGAATAACGTATAACGTATAACCTATGACGTATAACGTATAACGTATAATGTATAACGTATATCGTATAACGTATAACGTATAACGTATAACGTATAACGTATGACGTATAACGTATAACGTATAACGTATAACGTATAACGGATAACGTATAACGTATAACGTATAACGTATATCGTATACCGTATAACGTATAACGTATAACGTATAAGGTATAACGAATAAAGTATAACGTATAACGTATAACGTATAACGTATAACCTATAACGTATAACGTACAACGTACAACGAATAACGCAAATCGTATAACGCATAACGTATAACGTATAACGTATAACGTGTAACGAAGAACGTATAACGAATAACGTATAACGTATATCGTATAACGTATAACGTATAACGTATGACGTATAACGCATAACGTATAACGTATAACGTATAACGTATAACGTATAACGTATAACGTATAACGTATAACGTATAACGTATAACGTATAACGTATAACGTATAACGTATAACGTATAACGTAAAACGTATAACGCATAACGTATATCGTATACCGTATAACGTATAACGTATATCGTATAACGTATACCGCATAAAGAATAACGTATAACGTATAACCTATGACGTATAACGTATAACGTATAATGTATAACGTATATCGTATAACGTATAACGTATAACGTATAACGTATAACGTATAACGTATAACGTATAACGTATAACGTATAACGTATAACGTATAACGTATAACGTATAACGTATAACGTATAACGTATAACGTATAACGTATAACGTATAACGTATAACGTATAACGTATAACGTATAACGTATAACGTATAACGAATAACGTAAATCGTATAACGCATAACGTATATCGTATACCGTATAACGTATAACGTATATCGTATAACGTATAACGCATAAAGAATAACGTATAACGTATAACCTATGACGTATAACGTATAACGTATAACGTATATCGTATAACGTATAACGTATAACGTATAACGTAAAACGTATGACGTATAACGTATAACGTATAACGTATAACGTATAACGTATAACGTATAACGTATAACGTATATCGTATAACGTATAACGTGTAACGTATAACGTATAACGTATAACGTATACCGTATGACGTATAACGTATGACGTATCACGAATAACGTAAAACGTATAACGCATAACGTATAACGTATAACGTGTAACGAAGAACGTATAACGAATAACGTAAAACGTATAGCGCATAACATGTAACGTATAACGTATAACGTATAACGTATAACGTATAACGTATAACGTATAACGTATAACGTATAACGTATAACGTATAACGTATAACGTAAAACGTATAACGCATAACGTATATCGTATACCGTATAACGTATAACGTATATCGTATAACGTATACCGCATAAAGAATAACGTATAACGTATAACCTATGACGTATAACGTATAACGTATAACGTATAATGTATAACGTATATCGTATAACGTATAACGTATAACGTATAACGTATAATGTATGACGTATAACGTATAACGTATAACGTATAACGTATAACGTATAACGGATAACGTATAACGTATAACGTATAACGTATATCGTATACCGTATAACGTATAACGTATAACGTATAAGGTATAACGAATAAAGTATAACGTATAACGTATAACGTATAACGTATAACCTATAACGTATAACGTACAACGTACAACGAATAACGCAAATCGTATAACGCATAACGTATAACGTATAACGTGTAACGAAGAACGTATAACGAATAACGTATAACGTATATCGTATAACGTATAACGTATAACGTATGACGTATAACGCATAACGTATAACGTATAACGTATAACGTATAACGTATAACGTATAACGTATAACGTATAACGTATAACGTATAACGTATGACGTATAACCTATAACGTATAACGTATAACGTATACCGTATGACGTATAACGTATAACGTATCACGAATAACGTAAAACGTATAACGCATAACGTATAACGTATAACGTGTAACGAAGAACGTATAACGAATAACGTAAAACGTATTACCTATTACATATTTCGTATGACGTATAACGTATAACGTATTACATATTTTCTATGACGTATAACTTATAACGTATAACGTATAACGTATAACGTATAACGTATAACGTATAACGTATAACGTACAACGTATAACGTATAACGTATAACGTATAACGTATAACGTATAACGTATAACGTAGAACGTATAACGTATAACGTATAACGTATAACGTATAACGTATAACGTATAACGTATAACGTATAACGTATAACGTATAACGTATAACGTATAACGTATAACGTATAACGTATAACGTATAACGTATAACGTATAATGTATAACGTATAACGTATAACGTATAACGAATAACGTATAACGTATAACGTATAACGAATAATGTAAAACGTATGACGCATTACATATTACGTATAACGTAGAACGTATAACGTATAACGTATATCGTAAAACTTATAACGTATAACGTATAACGTATAACGTATAACGTACAACGTATAACGTATAACGTATAACGTATAATGTATAACGTATAACGTATAACGTATAACGTATAACGTATAACGTATAACGTATAACGTATAACGTATAACGTATAACGTATAACGTATAACGTATAACGTAAAACGTATAACGCATAACGTATATCGTATACCGTATAACGTATAACGTATATCGTATAACGTATACCGCATAAAGAATAACGTATAACGTATAACCTATGACGTATAACGTATAACGTATAATGTATAACGTATATCGTATAACGTATAACGTATAACATATAACGTATAACGTATAACGTATAACGTATAACGTATAACGTATAACGTATAACGTATAACGTATAACGTATAACGTATAACGTATAACGTATAACGTATAACGTATAACGTATAACGTATAACGTGTAACGTATAACGAATAACGTAAATCGTATAACGCATAACGTATATCGTATACCGTATAACGTATAACGTATATCGTATAACGTATAACGCATAAAGAATAACGTATAACGTATAACCTATGACGTATAACGTATAACGTATAACGTATATTGTATAACGTATAACGTATAACGTATAACGTAAAACGTATGACGTATAACGTATAACGTATAACGTATAACGTATAACGTATAACGTATAACGTATAACGTATAACGTATAACGTATAACGTGTAACGTATAACGTATAACGTATAACGTATACCGTATGACGTATAACGTATGACGTATCACGAATAACGTAAAACGTATAACGCATAACGTATAACGTATAACGTGTAACGAAGAACGTATAACGAATAACGTAAAACGTATAACGCATAACATGTAACGTATAACGTATAACGTATAACGTATAACGTATAACGTATAACGTATAACGTATAACGTATAACGTATAACGTATAACGTATAACGTAAAACGTATAACGCATAACGTATATCGTATATCGTATAACGTATAACGTATATCGTATAACGTATACCGCATAAAGAATAACGTATAACGTATAACCTATGACGTATAACGTATAACGTATAATGTATAACGTATATCGTATAACGTATAACGTATAACGTATAACGTATAATGTATGACGTATAACGTATAACGTATAACGTATAACGTATAACGTATAACGGATAACGTATAACGTATAACGTATAACGTATATCGTATACCGTATAACGTATAACGTATAACGTATAAGGTATAACGAATAAAGTATAACGTATAACGTATAACGTATAACGTATAACCTATAACGTATAACGTACAACGTACAACGAATAACGCAAATCGTATAACGCATAACGTATAACGTATAACGTGTAACGAAGAACGTATAACGAATAACGTATAACGTATATCGTATAACGTATAACGTATAACGTATGACGTATAACGCACAACGTATAACGTATAACGTATAACGTATAACGTATAACGTATAACGTATAACGTATAACGTATAACGTATAACGTATGACGTATAACGTATAACGTATAACGTATAACGTATACCGTATGACGTATAACGTATAACGTATCACGAATAACGTAAAACGTATAACGCATAACGTATAACGTATAACGTGTAACGAAGAACGTATAACGAATAACGTAAAACGTATTACCTATTACATATTTCGTATGACGTATAACGTATAACGTATTACATATTTCGTATGACGTATAACGTATAACGTATAACGTATAACGTATAACGTATAACGTATAACGTATAACGTATAACGTAGAACGCATAACGTATAACGTATAACGTATAACGTATAACGTATAACGTATAACGTATAACGTATAACGTATAACGTATAACGTATAACGTATAACGTATAACGTATAACGTATAACGTATAACGTATAACGTATAACGTATAACGCATAACGTATAACGTATAACGTATAACGTATAACGAATAACGTATAACGTATAACGTATAACGAATAATGTAAAACGTATGACGCATTACATATTACGTATAACGTAGAACGTATAACGTATAACGTATATCGTAAAACTTATAACGTATAACGTATAACGTATAACGTACAACGTATAACGTATAACGTATAACGTATAATGTATAACGTATAACGTATAACGTATAACGTATAACGTATAACGTATAACGTATAACGTATAACGCAAAACGTATAACGCATAACGTATATCGTATACCGTATAACGTATAACGTATATAGTATAACGTATACCGCATAAAGAATAACGTATAACGTATAACCTATGACGTATAACGTATAACGTATAATGTATAACGTATATCGTATAACGTATAACGTATAACGTATAACGTATAAAGTATGACGTATAACGTATAACGTATAACGTATAACGTATAACGGATAACGTATAACGTATGACGTATAACGTATAACGTATAACGTATAACGTATAACGGATAACGTATAACGTATAACGTATAACGTATATCGTATACCGTATAACGTATAACGTATAACGTAAAAGGTATAACGAATAAAGTATAACGTATAACGTATAACGTATAACGTATAACGTATAACCTATAACGTATAACGTACAACGTACAACGAATAACGCAAATCGTATAACGCATAACGTATAACGTATAACGTGTAACAAAGAACGTATAACGAATAACGTATAACGTATAACGTATAACGTATAACGTATGACGTATAACGTATAACGTATAACGTATAACGTATAACGGATAACGTATAACGTATAACGTATAACGTATATCGTATACCGTATAACGTATAACGTATAACGTATAAGGTAAAACGAATAAAGTATAACGTATAACGTATAACGTATAACGTATAACCTATAACGTATAACGTACAACGTACAACGAATAACGCAAATCGTATAACGCATAACGTATAACGTATAACGTGTAACGAAGAACGTATAACGAATAACGTATAACGTATATCGTATAACGTATAACGTATAACGTATGACGTATAACGCATAACGTATAACGTATAACGTATAACGTATAACGTATAACGGATAACGTATAACGTATAACGTATGACGTATAACGTATAACGTATAACGTATAACGTATAACGTATAACGTATAACGTATAACGTATAACGTATAACGTATAACGTATAACGTATAACGTATAACGTATAACGTATAACGTATAACGCATAACGTATAACGTATAACGTATAACGCATAACGTATAACGTATAACGTGTAACGAAGAACGTATAACGAATAACGTAAAACGTATAACGCTTAACATGTAACGTATAACGTATAACGTATAACGTATAACGTATAACGTATAACGTATAACGTATAACGTATAACGTATAACGTATAACGTATAAGGTATAACGTATAACGTAAAACGTATAACGCATAACGTATATCGTATACCGTATAACGTATAACGTATATCGTATAACGTATAACGCATAAAGAATAACGTATAACGTATAACCTATGACGTATAACGTATAACGTATAACGTATAACGTATATCGTATAACGTAGAACGTATAACGTATAACGTATAACGTATAACGTATAACGTATGACGAATAACGTATAACGTAAAACGTATAACGTATAATGTATAACGTATAACGTATAAACTATGACGTATAACGTATAACGTATAACGTATAACGTATAAAGTATAACGTATAACGTATGACCTATAACGTATAACGTGTAACGAAGAACGTATAACGAATAACGTAAAACGTATAACGCATAACATGTAACGTATAACGTATCACGTATAACGTATAACGTATAACGTATAACGTATAACGTATAACGTATAACGTATAACGTATAACGTATAACGTATAACGTATAACGTATAACGTATAAGGTATAACGTATAACGTATAACGTATAACGTATAACGTATAACGTATAACGTATAACGTATAACGTATAACGTATAACGTATAACGTATAACGTATAACGTATAACGTATAACGTATAACGTATAACGTATAACGTATAACGTATAACGTATAACGTATAACGTATAACGTATAACCCTTAACGTATAACGTATAACGTATAACGTAAAACGTATAACGTATAACGTATAACGTATAACGTATAACGTATAACGTATAACGTATAACGTATAACGTATAACGTATAACGTATAACGTATAACGTAGAACGCATAACGTATAACGTATAACGTATAACGTATAACGTATAACGTATAACGTATAACGTATAACGTATAACGTATAACGTATAACGTATAACGTATAACGTATAACGTATAACGTATAACGTATAACGTATAACGTATAACGTATAAGGTATAACGTATAACGTATAACGTATAACGTATAACGTATAACGAATAACGTATAACGTATAACGTATAACGAATAATGTAAAACGTATGACGCATTACATATTACGTATAACGTAGAACGTATAACGTATAACGTATATCGTAAAACTTATAACGTATAACGTATAACGTATAACGTACAACGTATAACGTATAACGTATAACGTATAATGTATAACGTATAACGTATAACGTATAACGTATAACGTATAACGTATAACGTATAACGTATAACGCAAAACGTATAACGCATAACGTATATCGTATACCGTATAACGTATAACGTATATCGTATAACGTATACCGCATAAAGAATAACGTATACCGCATAAAGAATAACGTATAACGTATAACCTATGACGTATAACGTATAACGTATAATGTATAACGTATATCGTATAACGTATAACGTATAACGTATAACGTATAAAGTATGAGGTATAACGTATAACGTATAACGTATAACGTATAACGTATAACGGATAACGTATAACGTATGACGTATAACGTATAACGTATAACGTATAACGTATAACGGATAACGTATAACGTATAACGTATAACGTATATCGTATACCGTATAACGTATAACGTATAACGTAAAAGGTATAACGAATAAAGTATAACGTATAACGTATAACGTATAACGTATAACGTATAACCTATAACGTATAACGTACAACGTACAACGAATAACGCAAATCGTATAACGCATAACGTATAACGTATAACGTGTAACGAAGAACGTATAACGAATAACGTATAACGTATAACGTATAACGTATAACGTATAACGTATGACGTATAACGTATAACGTATAACGTATAACGTATAACGTATAACGTATAACGTATAACGTATAACGTATAACGTATAACGTATAACGTATAACGTATAACGTATAACGTATAACGTATAACGTATAACCCTTAACGTATAACGTATAACGTATAACGTAAAACGTATAACGTATAACGTATAACGTATAACGTATAACGTATAACGTATAACGTATAACGTATAACGTATAACGTATAACGTATAACGTATAACGTAGAACGCATAACGTATAACGTATAACGTATAACGTATAACGTATAACGTATAACGTATAACGTATAACGTATAACGTATAACGTATAACGTATAACGTATAACGTATAACGTATAACGTATAACGTATAACGTATAACGTATAACGTATAAGGTATAACGTATAACGTATAACGTATAACGTATAACGTATAACGAATAACGTATAACGTATAACGTATAACGAATAATGTAAAACGTATGACGCATTACATATTACGTATAACGTAGAACGTATAACGTATAACGTATATCGTAAAACTTATAACGTATAACGTATAACGTATAACGTACAACGTATAACGTATAACGTATAACGTATAATGTATAACGTATAACGTATAACGTATAACGTATAACGTATAACGTATAACGTATAACGTATAACGCAAAACGTATAACGCATAACGTATATCGTATACCGTATAACGTATAACGTATATCGTATAACGTATACCGCATAAAGAATAACGTATACCGCATAAAGAATAACGTATAACGTATAACCTATGACGTATAACGTATAACGTATAATGTATAACGTATATCGTATAACGTATAACGTATAACGTATAACGTATAAAGTATGACGTATAACGTATAACGTATAACGTATAACGTATAACGTATAACGGATAACGTATAACGTATGACGTATAACGTATAACGTATAACGTATAACGTATAACGGATAACGTATAACGTATAACGTATAACGTATATCGTATACCGTATAACGTATAACGTATAACGTAAAAGGTATAACGAATAAAGTATAACGTATAACGTATAACGTATAACGTATAACGTATAACCTATAACGTATAACGTACAACGTACAACGAATAACGCAAATCGTATAACGCATAACGTATAACGTATAACGTGTAACGTATAACGTATAAGGTAAAACGAATAAAGTATAACGTATAACGTATAACGTATAACGTATAACCTATAACGTATAACGTACAACGTACAACGAATAACGCAAATCGTATAACGCATAACGTATAACGTATAACGTGTAACGAAGAACGTATAACGAATAACGTATAACGTATATCGTATAACGTATAACGTATAACGTATGACGTATAACGCATAACGTATAACGTATAACGTATAACGTATAACGTATAACGGATAACGTATAACGTATAACGTATGACGTATAACGTATAACGTATAACGTATAACGTATAACGTATAACGTATAACGTATAACGTATAACGTATAACGTATAACGCATAACGTATAACGTATAACGTATAACGTATATCGTATACCGTATAACGTATAACGTATAACGTAAAAGGTATAACGAATAAAGTATAACGTATAACGTATAACGTATAACGTATAACGTATAACCTATAACGTATAACGTACAACGTACAACGAATAACGCAAATCGTATAACGCATAACGTATAACGTATAACGTGTAACAAAGAACGTATAACGAATAACGTATAACGTATAACGTATAACGTATAACGTATGACGTATAACGTATAACGTATAACGTATAACGTATAACGGATAACGTATAACGTATAACGTATAACGTATATCGTATACCGTATAACGTATAACGTATAACGTATAAGGTAAAACGAATAAAGTATAACGTATAACGTATAACGTATAACGTATAACCTATAACGTATAACGTACAACGTACAACGAATAACGCAAATCGTATAACGCATAACGTATAACGTATAACGTGTAACGAAGAACGTATAACGAATAACGTATAACGTATATCGTATAACGTATAACGTATAACGTATGACGTATAACGCATAACGTATAACGTATAACGTATAACGTATAACGTATAACGGATAACGTATAACGTATAACGTATGACGTATAACGTATAACGTATAACGTATAACGTATAACGTATAACGTATAACGTATAACGTATAACGTATAACGTATAACGTATAACGTATAACGTATAACGTATAACGTATAACGTATAACGCATAACGTATAACGTATAACGTATAACGCATAACGTATAACGTATAACGTGTAACGAAGAACGTATAACGAATAACGTAAAACGTATAACGCTTAACATGTAACGTATAACGTATAACGTATAACGTATAACGTATAACGTATAACGTATAACGTATAACGTATAACGTATAACGTATAACGTATAAGGTATAACGTATAACGTAAAACGTATAACGCATAACGTATATCGTATACCGTATAACGTATAACGTATATCGTATAACGTATAACGCATAAAGAATAACGTATAACGTATAACCTATGACGTATAACGTATAACGTATAACGTATAACGTATATCGTATAACGTAGAACGTATAACGTATAACGTATAACGTATAACGTATAACGTATGACGAATAACGTATAACGTAAAACGTATAACGTATAATGTATAACGTATAACGTATAAACTATGACGTATAACGTATAACGTATAACGTATAACGTATAAAGTATAACGTATAACGTATGACCTATAACGTATAACGTGTAACGAAGAACGTATAACGAATAACGTAAAACGTATAACGCATAACATGTAACGTATAACGTATCACGTATAACGTATAACGTATAACGTATAACGTATAACGTATAACGTATAACGTATAACGTATAACGTATAACGTATAACGTATAACGTATAACGTATAAGGTATAACGTATAACGTATAACGTATAACGTATAACGTATAACGTATAACGTATAACGTATAACGTATAACGTATAACGTATAACGTATAACGTATAACGTATAACGTATAACGTATAACGTATAACGTATAACGTATAACGTATAACGTATAACGTATAACGTATAACGTATAACCCTTAACGTATAACGTATAACGTATAACGTAAAACGTATAACGTATAACGTATAACGTATAACGTATAACGTATAACGTATAACGTATAACGTATAACGTATAACGTATAACGTATAACGTATAACGTAGAACGCATAACGTATAACGTATAACGTATAACGTATAACGTATAACGTATAACGTATAACGTATAACGTATAACGTATAACGTATAACGTATAACGTATAACGTATAACGTATAACGTATAACGTATAACGTATAACGTATAACGTATAAGGTATAACGTATAACGTATAACGTATAACGTATAACGTATAACGAATAACGTATAACGTATAACGTATAACGAATAATGTAAAACGTATGACGCATTACATATTACGTATAACGTAGAACGTATAACGTATAACGTATATCGTAAAACTTATAACGTATAACGTATAACGTATAACGTACAACGTATAACGTATAACGTATAACGTATAATGTATAACGTATAACGTATAACGTATAACGTATAACGTATAACGTATAACGTATAACGTATAACGCAAAACGTATAACGCATAACGTATATCGTATACCGTATAACGTATAACGTATATCGTATAACGTATACCGCATAAAGAATAACGTATACCGCATAAAGAATAACGTATAACGTATAACCTATGACGTATAACGTATAACGTATAATGTATAACGTATATCGTATAACGTATAACGTATAACGTATAACGTATAAAGTATGAGGTATAACGTATAACGTATAACGTATAACGTATAACGTATAACGGATAACGTATAACGTATGACGTATAACGTATAACGTATAACGTATAACGTATAACGGATAACGTATAACGTATAACGTATAACGTATATCGTATACCGTATAACGTATAACGTATAACGTAAAAGGTATAACGAATAAAGTATAACGTATAACGTATAACGTATAACGTATAACGTATAACCTATAACGTATAACGTACAACGTACAACGAATAACGCAAATCGTATAACGCATAACGTATAACGTATAACGTGTAACGAAGAACGTATAACGAATAACGTATAACGTATAACGTATAACGTATAACGTATAACGTATGACGTATAACGTATAACGTATAACGTATAACGTATAACGTATAACGTATAACGTATAACGTATAACGTATAACGTATAACGTATAACGTATAACGTATAACGTATAACGTATAACGTATAACGTATAACCCTTAACGTATAACGTATAACGTATAACGTAAAACGTATAACGTATAACGTATAACGTATAACGTATAACGTATAACGTATAACGTATAACGTATAACGTATAACGTATAACGTATAACGTATAACGTAGAACGCATAACGTATAACGTATAACGTATAACGTATAACGTATAACGTATAACGTATAACGTATAACGTATAACGTATAACGTATAACGTATAACGTATAACGTATAACGTATAACGTATAACGTATAACGTATAACGTATAACGTATAAGGTATAACGTATAACGTATAACGTATAACGTATAACGTATAACGAATAACGTATAACGTATAACGTATAACGAATAATGTAAAACGTATGACGCATTACATATTACGTATAACGTAGAACGTATAACGTATAACGTATATCGTAAAACTTATAACGTATAACGTATAACGTATAACGTACAACGTATAACGTATAACGTATAACGTATAATGTATAACGTATAACGTATAACGTATAACGTATAACGTATAACGTATAACGTATAACGTATAACGCAAAACGTATAACGCATAACGTATATCGTATACCGTATAACGTATAACGTATATCGTATAACGTATACCGCATAAAGAATAACGTATACCGCATAAAGAATAACGTATAACGTATAACCTATGACGTATAACGTATAACGTATAATGTATAACGTATATCGTATAACGTATAACGTATAACGTATAACGTATAAAGTATGACGTATAACGTATAACGTATAACGTATAACGTATAACGTATAACGGATAACGTATAACGTATGACGTATAACGTATAACGTATAACGTATAACGTATAACGGATAACGTATAACGTATAACGTATAACGTATATCGTATACCGTATAACGTATAACGTATAACGTAAAAGGTATAACGAATAAAGTATAACGTATAACGTATAACGTATAACGTATAACGTATAACCTATAACGTATAACGTACAACGTACAACGAATAACGCAAATCGTATAACGCATAACGTATAACGTATAACGTGTAACGAAGAACGTATAACGAATAACGTATAACGTATAACGTATAACGTATAACGTATAACGTATGACGTATAACGTATAACGTATAACGTATAACGTATAACGGATAACGTATAACGTATAACGTATAACGTATATCGTATACCGTATAACGTATAACGTATAACGTATAAGGTAAAACGAATAAAGTATAACGTATAACGTATAACGTATAACGTATAACCTATAACGTATAACGTACAACGTACAACGAATAACGCAAATCGTATAACGCATAACGTATAACGTATAACGTGTAACGAAGAACGTATAACGAATAACGTATAACGTATATCGTATAACGTATAACGTATAACGTATGACGTATAACGCATAACGTATAACGTATAACGTATAACGTATAACGTATAACGGATAACGTATAACGTATAACGTATGACGTATAACGTATAACGTATAACGTATAACGTATAACGTATAACGTATAACGTATAACGTATAACGTATAACGTATAACGTATAACGTATAACGTATAACGTATAACCTATAACGTATAACGTACAACGTACAACGAATAACGCAAATCGTATAACGCATAACGTATAACGTATAACGTGTAACGAAGAACGTATAACGAATAACGTATAACGTATATCGTATAACGTATAACGTATAACGTATGACGTATAACGCATAACGTATAACGTATAACGTATAACGTATAACGTATAACGTATAACGTATAACGTATAACGTATAACGTATAACGTATGACGTATAACCTATAACGTATAACGTATAACGTATACCGTATGACGTATAACGTATAACGTATCACGAATAACGTAAAACGTATAACGCATAACGTATAACGTATAACGTGTAACGAAGAACGTATAACGAATAACGTAAAACGTATTACCTATTACATATTTCGTATGACGTATAACGTATAACGTATTACATATTTTCTATGACGTATAACTTATAACGTATAACGTATAACGTATAACGTATAACGTATAACGTATAACGTATAACGTACAACGTATAACGTATAACGTATAACGTATAACGTATAACGTATAACGTATAACGTAGAACGTATAACGTATAACGTATAACGTATAACGTATAACGTATAACGTATAACGTATAACGTATAACGTATAACGTATAACGTATAACGTATAACGTATAACGTATAACGTATAACGTATAACGTATAACGTATAATGTATAACGTATAACGTATAACGTATAACGAATAACGTATAACGTATAACGTATAACGAATAATGTAAAACGTATGACGCATTACATATTACGTATAACGTAGAACGTATAACGTATAACGTATATCGTAAAACTTATAACGTATAACGTATAACGTATAACGTATAACGTACAACGTATAACGTATAACGTATAACGTATAATGTATAACGTATAACGTATAACGTATAACGTATAACGTATAACGTATAACGTATAACGTATAACGTATAACGTATAACGTATAACGTATAACGTATAACGTAAAACGTATAACGCATAACGTATATCGTATACCGTATAACGTATAACGTATATCGTATAACGTATACCGCATAAAGAATAACGTATAACGTATAACCTATGACGTATAACGTATAACGTATAATGTATAACGTATATCGTATAACGTATAACGTATAACATATAACGTATAACGTATAACGTATAACGTATAACGTATAACGTATAACGTATAACGTATAACGTATAACGTATAACGTATAACGTATAACGTATAACGTATAACGTATAACGTATAACGTATAACGTATAACGTATAACGTATAACGAATAACGTAAATCGTATAACGCATAACGTATATCGTATACCGTATAACGTATAACGTATATCGTATAACGTATAACGCATAAAGAATAACGTATAACGTATAACCTATGACGTATAACGTATAACGTATAACGTATATTGTATAACGTATAACGTATAACGTATAACGTAAAACGTATGACGTATAACGTATAACGTATAACGTATAACGTATAACGTATAACGTATAACGTATAACGTATAACGTATAACGTATAACGTGTAACGTATAACGTATAACGTATAACGTATACCGTATGACGTATAACGTATGACGTATCACGAATAACGTAAAACGTATAACGCATAACGTATAACGTATAACGTGTAACGAAGAACGTATAACGAATAACGTAAAACGTATAACGCATAACATGTAACGTATAACGTATAACGTATAACGTATAACGTATAACGTATAACGTATAACGTATAACGTATAACGTATAACGTATAACGTATAACGTAAAACGTATAACGCATAACGTATATCGTATATCGTATAACGTATAACGTATATCGTATAACGTATACCGCATAAAGAATAACGTATAACGTATAACCTATGACGTATAACGTATAACGTATAATGTATAACGTATATCGTATAACGTATAACGTATAACGTATAACGTATAATGTATGACGTATAACGTATAACGTATAACGTATAACGTATAACGTATAACGGATAACGTATAACGTATAACGTATAACGTATATCGTATACCGTATAACGTATAACGTATAACGTATAAGGTATAACGAATAAAGTATAACGTATAACGTATAACGTATAACGTATAACCTATAACGTATAACGTACAACGTACAACGAATAACGCAAATCGTATAACGCATAACGTATAACGTATAACGTGTAACGAAGAACGTATAACGAATAACGTATAACGTATATCGTATAACGTATAACGTATAACGTATGACGTATAACGCACAACGTATAACGTATAACGTATAACGTATAACGTATAACGTATAACGTATAACGTATAACGTATAACGTATAACGTATGACGTATAACGTATAACGTATAACGTATAACGTATACCGTATGACGTATAACGTATAACGTATCACGAATAACGTAAAACGTATAACGCATAACGTATAACGTATAACGTGTAACGAAGAACGTATAACGAATAACGTAAAACGTATTACCTATTACATATTTCGTATGACGTATAACGTATAACGTATTACATATTTCGTATGACGTATAACGTATAACGTATAACGTATAACGTATAACGTATAACGTATAACGTATAACGTATAACGTAGAACGCATAACGTATAACGTATAACGTATAACGTATAACGTATAACGTATAACGTATAACGTATAATGTATAACGTATAACGTATAACGTATAACGTACAACGTATAACGTATAACGTATAACGTATAATGTATAACGTATAACGTATAACGTATAACGTATAACGTATAACGTATAACGTATAACGTATAACGCAAAACGTATAACGCATAACGTATATCGTATACCGTATAACGTATAACGTATATAGTATAACGTATACCGCATAAAGAATAACGTATAACGTATAACCTATGACGTATAACGTATAACGTATAATGTATAACGTATATCGTATAACGTATAACGTATAACGTATAACGTATAAAGTATGACGTATAACGTATAACGTATAACGTATAACGTATAACGGATAACGTATAACGTATGACGTATAACGTATAACGTATAACGTATAACGTATAACGGATAACGTATAACGTATAACGTATGACGTATATCGTATACCGTATAACGTATAACGTATAACGTAAAAGGTATAACGAATAAAGTATAACGTATAACGTATAACGTATAACGTATAACGTATAACCTATAACGTATAACGTACAACGTACAACGAATAACGCAAATCGTATAACGCATAACGTATAACGTATAACGTGTAACAAAGAACGTATAACGAATAACGTATAACGTATAACGTATAACGTATAACGTATGACGTATAACGTATAACGTATAACGTATAACGTATAACGGATAACGTATAACGTATAACGTATAACGTATATCGTATACCGTATAACGTATAACGTATAACGTATAAGGTAAAACGAATAAAGTATAACGTATAACGTATAACGTATAACGTATAACCTATAACGTATAACGTACAACGTACAACGAATAACGCAAATCGTATAACGCATAACGTATAACGTATAACGTGTAACGAAGAACGTATAACGTATAACGTATAACGTATAACGTATAACGTATAACGTATAACGTATAACGTATAACGTATAACGTATAACGTATAACGTATAACGTATAACGTATAACGTATAACGCATAACGTATAACGTATAACGTATAACGCATAACGTATAACGTATAACGTGTAACGAAGAACGTATAACGAATAACGTAAAACGTATAACGCTTAACATGTAACGTATAACGTATAACGTATAACGTATAACGTATAACGTATAACGTATAACGTATAACGTATAACGTATAACGTATAACGTATAAGGTATAACGTATAACGTAAAACGTATAACGCATAACGTATATCGTATACCGTATAACGTATAACGTATATCGTATAACGTATAACGCATAAAGAATAACGTATAACGTATAACCTATGACGTATAACGTATAACGTATAACGTATAACGTATATCGTACAACGTAGAACGTATAACGTATAACGTATAACGTATAACGTATAACGTATGACGAATAACGTATAACGTAAAACGTATAACGTATAACGTATAACGTATAACGTATAAACTATGACGTATAACGTATAACGTATAACGTATAACGTATAAAGTATAACGTATAACGTATGACCTATAACGTATAACGTGTAACGAAGAACGTATAACGAATAACGTAAAACGTATAACGCATAACATGTAACGTATAACGTATCACGTATAACGTATAACGTATAACGTATAACGTATAACGTATAACGTATAACGTATAACGTATAACGTATAACGTATAACGTATAACGTATAACGTATAACGTATAACGTATAAGGTATAACGTATAACGTATAACGTATAACGTATAACGTATAACGTATAACGTATAACGTATAACGTATAACGTATAACGTATAACGTATAACGTATAACGTATAACGTATAACGTATAACGTATAACGTATAACGTATAACGTATAACGTATAACGTATAACGTATAACGTATAACCCTTAACGTATAACGTATAACGTATAACGTAAAACGTATAACGTATAACGTATAACGTATAACGTATAACGTATAACGTATAACGTATAACGTATAACGTATAACGTATAACGTATAACGTATAACGTAGAACGCATAACGTATAACGTATAACGTATAACGTATAACGTATAACGTATAACGTATAACGTATAACGTATAACGTATAACGTATAACGTATAACGTATAACGTATAACGTATAACGTATAACGTATAACGTATAACGTATAAGGTATAACGTATAACGTATAACGTATAACGTATAACGTATAACGAATAACGTATAACGTATAACGTATAACGAATAATGTAAAACGTATGACGCATTACATATTACGTATAACGTAGAACGTATAACGTATAACGTATATCGTAAAACTTATAACGTATAACGTATAACGTATAACGTACAACGTATAACGTATAACGTATAACGTATAATGTATAACGTATAACGTATAACGTATAACGTATAACGTATAACGTATAACGTATAACGTATAACGCAAAACGTATAACGCATAACGTATATCGTATACCGTATAACGTATAACGTATATCGTATAACGTATACCGCATAAAGAATAACGTATACCGCATAAAGAATAACGTATAACGTATAACCTATGACGTATAACGTATAACGTATAATGTATAACGTATATCGTATAACGTATAACGTATAACGTATAACGTATAAAGTATGACGTATAACGTATAACGTATAACGTATAACGTATAACGTATAACGGATAACGTATAACGTATGACGTATAACGTATAACGTATAACGTATAACGTATAACGGATAACGTATAACGTATAACGTATAACGTATATCGTATACCGTATAACGTATAACGTATAACGTAAAAGGTATAACGAATAAAGTATAACGTATAACGTATAACGTATAACGTATAACGTATAACCTATAACGTATAACGTACAACGTACAACGAATAACGCAAATCGTATAACGCATAACGTATAACGTATAACGTGTAACGAAGAACGTATAACGAATAACGTATAACGTATAACGTATAACGTATAACGTATAACGTATGACGTATAACGTATAACGTATAACGTATAACGTATAACGGATAACGTATAACGTATAACGTATAACGTATATCGTATACCGTATAACGTATAACGTATAACGTATAAGGTAAAACGAATAAAGTATAACGTATAACGTATAACGTATAACGTATAACCTATAACGTATAACGTACAACGTACAACGAATAACGCAAATCGTATAACGCATAACGTATAACGTATAACGTGTAACGAAGAACGTATAACGAATAACGTATAACGTATATCGTATAGCGTATAACGTATAACGTATGACGTATAACGCATAACGTATAACGTATAACGTATAACGTATAACGTATAACGGATAACGTATAACGTATAACGTATGACGTATAACGTATAACGTATAACGTATAACGTATAACGTATAACGTATAACGTATAACGTATAACGTATAACGTATAACGTATAACGTATAACGTATAACGTATAACGTATAACGTATAACGTATAACGCATAACGTATAACGTATAACGTATAACGCATAACGTATAACGTATAACGTGTAACGAAGAACGTATAACGAATAACGTAAAACGTATAACGCTTAACATGTAACGTATAACGTATAACGTATAACGTATAACGTATAACGTATAACGTATAACGTATAACGTATAACGTATAACGTATAAGGTATAACGTATAACGTAAAACGTATAACGCATAACGTATATCGTATACCGTATAACGTATAACGTATATCGTATAACGTATAACGCATAAAGAATAACGTATAACGTATAACCTATGACGTATAACGTATAACGTATAACGTATAACGTATATCGTATAACGTATAACGTATAACGTATAACGTATAACGTATAACGTATAACGTATGACGAATAACGTATAACGTAAAACGTATAACGTATAACGTATAACGTATAACGTATAAACTATGACGTATAACGTATAACGTATAACGTATAACGTATAACGTATAACGGATAACGTATAACGTATAACGTATAACGTACATCGTATACCGTATAACGTATAACGTATAACGTATAAGGTATAACGAATAAAGTATAACGTATAACGTATAACGTATAACGTATAACCTATAACGTATAACGTACAACGTACAACGAATAACGCAAATCGTATAACGCATAACGTATAACGTATAACGTGTAACGAAGAACGTATAACGAATAACGTATAACGTATATCGTATAACGTATAACGTATAACGTATGACGTATAACGCATAACGTATAACGTATAACGTATAACGTATAACGTATAACGGATGACGTATAACGTATAACGTATGACGTATAACGTATAACGTATAACGTATAACGTATAACGTATAACGTATAACGTATAACGTATAACGTATAACGTATAACGTATAACGTATAACGTATAACGTATAACGTATAACGTATAACGTATAACGCATAACGTATAACGTATAACGTATAACGCATAACGTATAACGTATAACGTGTAACGAAGAACGTATAACGAATAACGTAAAACGTATAACGCTTAACATGTAACGTATAACGTATAACGTATAACGTATAACGTATAACGTATAACGTATAACGTATAACGTATAACGTATAACGTATAAGGTATAACGTATAACGTAAAACGTATAACGCATAACGTATATCGTATACCGTATAACGTATAACGTATATCGTATAACGTATAACGCATAAAGAATAACGTATAACGTATAACCTATGACGTATAACGTATAACGTATAACGTATAACGTATATCGTATAACGTATAACGTATAACGTATAACGTATAACGTATAACGTATAACGTATGACGAATAACGTATAACGTAAAACGTATAACGTATAACGTATAACGTATAACGTATAAACTATGACGTATAACGTATAACGTATAACGTATAACGTATAACGGATAACGTATAACGTATAACGTATAACGTACATCGTATACCGTATAACGTATAACGTATAACGTATAAGGTATAACGAATAAAGTATAACGTATAACGTATAACGTATAACGTATAACCTATAACGTATAACGTACAACGTACAACGAATAACGCAAATCGTATAACGCATAACGTATAACGTATAACGTGTAACGAAGAACGTATAACGAATAACGTATAACGTATATCGTATAACGTATAACGTATAACGTATGACGTATAACGCATAACGTATAACGTATAACGTATAACGTATAACGTATAACGTATAACGTATAACGTATAACGTATAACGTATAACGTATAACGTATAACGTATAACGTATAACGTATAACGTATAACGTATAACGTATACCGTATGACGTATAACGTATAACGTATCACGAATAACGTAAAACGTATAACGCATAACGTATAACGTATAACGTGTAACGAAGAACGTATAACGAATAACGTAAAACGTATTACCTATTACATATTTCGTATGACGTATAACGTATAACGTATTACATATTTCGTATGACGTGTAACGTATAACGTATAACGTATAACGTATAACGTATAACGTATAACGTATAACGTATAACGTATAACGTATAACGTATAACGTATAACGTATAACGTATAACCTATAACGTAGAACGTATAACGTATAACGTATAACGTATAACGTATAACGTATAACGTATAACGTATAACGTATAACGTATAACGTATAACGTATAACGTATAACGTATAACGTATAACGTATAACGTATAACGTATAACGTATAACGTATAACGTATAACGCATAACGTATAACGTATAACGTATAACGTATAACGTATAACGTATAACGTATAACGTATAACGTATAACGTATAACGAATAACGTATAACGTATAACGTATAACGAATAACGTAAAACGTATGACGCATTACATATTACGTATAACGTAGAACGTATAACGTATAACGTATATCGTAAAACTTATAACGTATAACGTATAACGTATAACGTATAACGTATAACGCATAACGTATAACGTATAACGTATAACGTATAACGTATAACGTATAACGTATAACGTATAACGTATAACGTATAACGTATAACGTATAACGTATAACGTATAACGCAAAACGTATAACGCATAACGTATATCGTATACCGTATAACGTATAACGTATATCGTATAACGTATACCGCATAAAGAATAACGTATAACGTATAACCTATGACGTATAACGTATAACGTATAATGTATAACGTATATCGTATAACGTATAACGTATAACGTATAACGTATAACGTATAACGTATGACGTATAACGTATAACGTATAACGTATAACGTATAACGGATAACGTATAACGTATAACGTATAACGTATAACGTATATCGTATACCGTATAACGTATAACGTATAACGTATAACGTATAAGGTATAACGAATAAAGTATAACGTATAACGTATAACGTATAACGTATAACCCATAACGTATAACGTACAACGTACAACGAATAACGCAAATCGTATAACGCATAACGTATAACGTATAACGTGTAACGAAGGACGTATAACGAATAACGTATAACGTATATCGTATAACGTATAACGTATAACGTATGACGTATAACGCATAACGTATAACGTATAACGTATAACGTATAACGTATAACGTATAACGTATAACGTATAACGTATAACGTATAACGTATAACGTATAACGTATATCGTATAACGTATAACGTATAACGTATAACGTATACCGTATGACGTATAACGTATAACGTATCACGAATGACGTATAACGTATAACGTATAACGTATAACGTATAACGTATAACGTATAACGTATAACGTATAACGTATAACGTATAACGCATAACGTATAACGTATAACGTATAACGTATAACGTATAACGTATAACGTATAACGTATTACGTATAACGTATAACGTATAACGTATAACGTATAACGTATAACGAATAACGTATAACGTATAACGTATAACGAATAACGTAAAACGTATGACGCATTACATATTACGTATAACGTAGAACGTATAACGTATAACGTATATCGTAAAACGTATAACGTATAACGTATAACGTAAAACGTAAAACGAATAACGTAAAACGTATAACGCATAACGTATAACGTATAACGTGTAACGAAGAACTTATACCGTATAACGTATAACGTATATCGTATAACGTATAACGCATAAAGAATAACGTATAACGTATAACCTATGACGTATAACGTATAACGTATAACGTATATCGTATAACGTATAACGTATAACGTATAACGTATAACGTATGACGTATAACGTATAACGTATAACGTATAACGTATAACGTATAACGTATAACGTATAACGTATAACGTATAACGTATAACGTATAACGTGTAACGTATAACGTATAACGTATAACGTACACTGTATGACGTATAACGTATGACGTATCACGAATAACGTAAAACGTATAACGCATAACGTATAACGTATAACGTGTAACGAAGAACGTATAATGAATAACGTAAAACGTATAACGCATAACATGTAACGTATAACGTATAACGTATAACGTATAACGTATAACGTTTAACGTATAACGTATAACGTATAACGTATAACGTATAACGTATAACGTATAACCTATAACGTATAACGTATAACGTATAACGTATTACGTATAACGTATAACGTATAACGTATAACGTATTACGTATAACGTATAACGTACAACGTACAACGAATAACGCAAATCGTATAACGCATAACGTATAACGTATAATGTGTAACGAAGGACGTATAACGAATAACGTATAACGTATATCGTATAACGTATAACGTATAACGTATGACGTATAACGCATAACGTATAACGTATAACGTATAACGTATAACGTATAACGTATAACGTATAACGTATAACGTATAACGTATAACGTATAACGTATAACGTATAACGTATAACGTATAACGTATAACGTATAACGTATAACGTATAACGTATACCGTATGACGTATAACGTATAACGTATCACGAATAACGTAAAACGTATAACGCATAACGTATAACGTATAACGTGTAACGAAGAACGTATAACGAATAACGTAAAACGTATTACGTATTACATATTTCGCATGACGTATAACGTATAACGTATAACGTATATCGTATAACGTATAACGTATAACGTATAACGTATAACGTATAACGTATTACATATTTCGTATGACGTATAACGTATAACGTATAACGTATAACGTATAACGTATAACGTATAACGTATAACGTATAACGTATATCGTAAAACGTATAACGTATAACGTATAACGTATAACGTATAACGAATAACGTAAAACGTATAACGCATAACGTATAACGTATAACGTGTAACGAAGAACGTATAACGAATAACGTAAAACGTATTACGTATTACATATTTCGTATGACGTATAACGTATAACGTATAACGTATATCGTATAACGTATAACGTATAACGTATAACGTATAACGTATGACGTATAACGTATAACGTATAACGTATAACGTATAACGTATAACGTATAACGTATAACGTATAACGTATAACGTATAACGTATAACGTATAACGTGTAACGTATAACGTATAACGTATAACGTATACCGTATGACGTATAACGTATGACGTATCACGAATAACGTAAAACGTTTAACGCATAACGTATAACGTATAACGTGTAACGAAGAACGTATAACGAATAACGTAAAACGTATAACGCATAACATGTAACGTATAACGTATAACGTATAACGTATAACGTATAACGTATAACGTATAACGTATAACGTATAACGTATAACGTATAACGTATAACGTAAAACGTATAACGCATAACGTATAACGTATAACGTATAACGTGTAACGTATAACGTATAACGTATAACGTATACCGTATGACGTATAACGTATGACGTATCACGAATAACGTAAAACGTTTAACGCATAACGTATATCGTATAACGTATAACGTATAACGTATAACGTATAACGTATGACGTATAACGTATAACGTATAACGTATAACGTATAACGTATAACGTATAACGTATAACGTATAACGTATAACGTGTAACGTATAACGTATAACGTATAACGTACACCGTATGACGTATAACGTATGACGTATCACGAATAACGTAAAACGTATAACGCATAACGTATAACGTATAACGTGTAACGAAGAACGTATAACGAATAACGTAAAACGTATAACGCATAACATGTAACGTATAACGTATAACGTATAACGTATAACGTATAACGTTTAACGTATAACGTATAACGTATAACGTATAACGTATAACGTATAACGTATAACGTATAACGTATAACGTATAACGTATAACGTATTACGTATAACGTATAACGTATAACGTATAACGTGTAACGTATAACGTATAACGTATAACGTATACCGTATGACGTATAACGTATGACGTATCACGAATAACGTATAACGTATAACGTATAACGTATAACGTATAACGTATAACGTATAACGTATAACGTATAACGTACAACGTACAACGAATAACGCAAATCGTATAACGCATAACGTATAACGTATAACGTGTAACGAAGGACGTATAACGAATAACGTATAACGTATATCGTATAACGTATAACGTATAACGTATGACGTATAACGCATAACGTATAACGTATAACGTATAACGTATAACGTATAACGTATAACGTATAACGTATAACGTATAACGTATAACGTATAACCTATAACGTATAACGTATAACGTATAACGTATAACGTATAACGTATAACGTATAACGTATAACGTATACCGTATGACGTATAACGTATAACGTATCACGAATAACGTAAAACGTATAACGCATAACGTATAACGTATAACGTGTAACGAAGAACGTATAACGAATAACGTAAAACGTATTACGTATTACATTTTTCGTATGACGTATAACGTATAACGTATAACGTATATCGTATAACGTATAACGTATAACGTATAACGTATAACGTATGACGTATAACGTATAACGTATAACGTATAACGTATAACGTATAACGTATAACGTATAACTTATAACGTATAACGTATAACGTATAACGTATAACGTGTAACGTATAACGTATAACGTATAACGTATACCGTATGACGTATAACGTATGACGTATCACGTATAACGTATAACGTATAAAGTATAACGTATAACGTATGACCTATAACGTATAACGTGTAACGAAGAACGTATAACGAATAACGTAAAACGTAAAACGCATAACATGTAACGTATAACGTATCACGTATAACGTATAACGTATAACGTATAACGTATAACGTATAACGTATAACGTATAACGTATAACGTAGAACGTATAACGTATAACGTATAAGGTATAACGTATAACGTATAACGTATAACGTATAACGTATAACGTATAACGTATAACGTATAACGTATAACGTATAACGTATAACGTATAACGTATAACGTATAACGTATAACGTATAACGTATAACGTATAACGTATAACGTATAACGTATAACGTATAACGTATAACGTATAACCTATAACGTATAACGTATAACGTATAACGTAAAACGTATAACGCATAACGTATAACGTATAACGTGTAACGAAGAACGTATAACGAATAACGTAAAACGTATAACGCATAACATGTAACGTATAACGTATAACGTATAACGTATAACGTATAACGTATAACGTATAACGTATAACGTATAACGTATAACGTATAACGTATAACGTATAACGTAAAACGTATAACGCATAACGTATATCGTATACCGTATAACGTATAACGTATATCGTATAACGTATACCGCATAAAGAATAACGTATAACGTATAACCTATGACGTATAACGTATAACGTATAATGTATAACGTATATCGTATAACGTATAACGTATAACGTATAACGTATAATGTATGACGTATAACGTATAACGTATAACGTATAACGTATAACGGATAACGTATAACGTATAACGTATAACGTACATCGTATACCGTATAACGTATAACGTATAACGTATAAGGTATAACGAATAAAGTATAACGTATAACGTATAACGTATAACGTATAACCTATAACGTATAACGTACAACGTACAACGAATAACGCAAATCGTATAACGCATAACGTATAACGTATAACGTGTAACGAAGAACGTATAACGAATAACGTATAACGTATATCGTATAACGTATAACGTATAACGTATGACGTATAACGCATAACGTATAACGTATAACGTATAACGTATAACGTATAACGTATAACGTATAACGTATGACGTATAACGTATAACGTATAACGTATAACGTATAACGTATAACGTATAACGTATAACTTATAACGTATAACGTATAACGTATAACGTATAACGTGTAACGTATAACGTATAACGTATAACGTATACCGTATGACGTATAACGTATGACGTATCACGTATAACGTATAACGTATAAAGTATAACGTATAACGTATGACCTATAACGTATAACGTGTAACGAAGAACGTATAACGAATAACGTAAAACGTAAAACGCATAACATGTAACGTATAACGTATCACGTATAACGTATAACGTATAACGTATAACGTATAACGTATAACGTATAACGTATAACGTATAACGTATAACGTATAACGTATAACGTATAACGTATAACGTATAACGTATAACGTATAACGTATAACGTATAACGTATAACGTATAACGTATAACGTATAACGTATAACGTATAACGTATAACGTATAACGTATAACGTATAACGTATAACGTATAACGTATAACGTATAACGTATAACCTATAACGTATAACGTATAACGTATAACGTAAAACGTATAACGCATAACGTATAACGTATAACGTGTAACGAAGAACGTATAACGAATAACGTAAAACGTATAACGCATAACATGTAACGTATAACGTATAACGTATAACGTATAACGTATAACGTATAACGTATAACGTATAACGTATAACGTATAACGTATAACGTATAACGTATAACGTAAAACGTATAACGCATAACGTATATCGTATACCGTATAACGTATAACGTATATCGTATAACGTATACCGCATAAAGAATAACGTATAACGTATAACCTATGACGTATAACGTATAACGTATAATGTATAACGTATATCGTATAACGTATAACGTATAACGTATAACGTATAATGTATGACGTATAACGTATAACGTATAACGTATAACGTATAACGGATAACGTATAACGTATAACGTATAACGTACATCGTATACCGTATAACGTATAACGTATAACGTATAAGGTATAACGAATAAAGTATAACGTATAACGTATAACGTATAACGTATAACGTATAACCTATAACGTATAACGTACAACGTACAACGAATAACGCAAATCGTATAACGCATAACGTATAACGTATAACGTGTAACGAAGAACGTATAACGAATAACGTATAACGTATATCGTATAACGTATAACGTATAACGTATGACGTATAACGCATAACGTATAACGTATAACGTATAACGTATAACGTATAACGTATAACGTATAACGTATAACGTATAACGTATAACGTATAACGTATAACGTATAACGTATAACGTATAACGTATAACGTATAACGTATACCGTATGACGTATAACGTATAACGTATCACGAATAACGTAAAACGTATAACGCATAACGTATAACGTATAACGTGTAACGAAGAACGTATAACGAATAACGTAAAACGTATTACCTATTACATATTTCGTATGACGTATAACGTATAACGTATTACATATTTCGTATGACGTGTAACGTATAACGTATAACGTATAACGAATAACGTATAACGTATAACGTATAACGTATAACGTATAACGTATAACGTATAACGTATAACGTATAACCTATAACGTAGAACGTATAACGTATAACGTATAACGTATAACGTATAACGTATAACGTATAACGTATAACGTATAACGTATAACGTATAACGTATAACGTATAACGTATAACGTATAACGTATAACGTATAACGTATAACGTATAACGCATAACGTACAACGTACAACGAATAACGCAAATCGTATAACGCATAACGTATAACGTATAACGTGTAACGAAGGACGTATAACGAATAACGTATGACGTATATCGTATAACGTATAACGTATAACGTATGACGTATAACGCATAACGTATAACGTATAACGTATAACGTATAACGTATAACGTATAACGTATAACGTATAACGTATAACGTATAACGTATAACGTATAACGTATGACGTATAACGTATAACGTATAACGTATAACGTATACCGTATGACGTATAACGTATAACGTATCACGAATGACGTAAAACGTATTACGCATAACGTATAACGTATAACGTGTAACGAAGAACGTATAAGGAATAACGTAAAACGTATTACGTATTACATATTTCGTATGACGTATAACGTGTAACGTATTACATATTTCGTATGACGTATAACGTATAACGTATAACGTATAACGTATAACGGATAACGTATAACGTATAACGTATAACGTATAACGTATAACGTATAACGTATAACGTATAACGTGTAACGAAGAACTTATACCGTATAACGTATAACGTATATCGTATAACGTATAACGCATAAAGAATAACGTATAACGTATAACCTATGACGTATAACGTATAACGTATAACGTATATCGTATAACGTATAACGTATAACGTATAACGTATAACGTATGACGTATAACGTATAACGTATAACGTATAACGTATAACGTATAACGTATAACGTATAACGTATAACGTATAACGTATAACGTATAACGTGTAACGTATAACGTATAACGTATAACGTACACTGTATGACGTATAACGTATGACGTATCACGAATAACGTAAAACGTATAACGCATAACGTATAACGTATAACGTGTAACGAAGAACGTATAACGAATAACGTAAAACGTATAACGCATAACATGTAACGTATAACGTATAACGTATAACGTATAACGTATAACGTATAACGTTTAACGTATAACGTATAACGTATAACGTATAACGTATAACGAATAACGTATAACGTATAACGTATAACGTATAACGTATAACGTATTACGTATAACGTATAACGTATAACGTATAACGTATAACGTATAACGTACAACGTACAACGAATAACGCAAATCGTATAACGCATAACGTATAACGTATAACGTGTAACGAAGGACGTATAACGAATAACGTATAACGTATATCGTATAACGTATAACGTATAACGTATAACGTATGACGTATAACGCATAACGTATAACGTATAACGTATAACGTATAACGTATAACGTATAACGTATAACGTATAACGTATAACGTATAACGTATAACGTATAACGTATAACGTATAACGTATAACGTATAACGTATAACGTATACCGTATGACGTATAACGTATAACGTATCACGAATAACGTAAAACGTATAACGCATAACGTATAACGTATAACGTGTAACGAAGAACGTATAACGAATAACGTAAAACGTATTACGTATTACATATTTCGTATGACGTATAACGTATAACGTATAACGTATATCGTATAACGTATAACGTATAACGTATAACGTATAACGTATAACGTATGACGTATACCGCATAAAGAATAACGTATAACGTATAACCTATGACGTATAACGTATAACGTATAATGTATAACGTATATCGTATAACGTATAACGTATAACGTATAACGTATAACGTGTAACGAAGAACTTATACCGTATAACGTATAACGTATATCGTATAACGTATAACGCATAAAGAATAACGTATAACGTATAACCTATGACGTATAACGTATAACGTATAACGTATATCGTATAACGTATAACGTATAACGTATAACGTATAACGTATGACGTATAACGTATAACGTATAACGTATAACGTATAACGTATAACGTATAACGTATAACGTATAACGTATAACGTATAACGTGTAACGTATAACGTATAACGTATAACGTACACTGTATGACGTATAACGTATGACGTATCACGAATAACGTAAAACGTATAACGCATAACGTATAACGTATAACGTGTAACGAAGAACGTATAACGAATAACGTAAAACGTATAACGCATAACATGTAACGTATAACGTATAACGTATAACGTATAACGTATAACGTTTAACGTATAACGTATAACGTATAACGTATAACGTATAACGAATAACGTATAACGTATAACGTATAACGTATAACGTATAACGTATTACGTATAACGTATAACGTATAACGTATAACGTATAACGTATAACGTACAACGTACAACGAATAACGCAAATCGTATAACGCATAACGTATAACGTATAACGTGTAACGAAGGACGTATAACGAATAACGTATAACGTATATCGTATAACGTATAACGTATAACGTATGACGTATAACGCATAACGTATAACGTATAACGTATAACGTATAACGTATAACGTATAACGTATAACGTATAACGTATAACGTATAACGTATAACGTATAACGTATAACGTATAACGTATAACGTATAACGTACAACGTATAACGTATAACGTATAACGTATACCGTATGACGTATAACGTATAACGTATCACGAATAACGTAAAACGTATAACGCATAACGTATAACGTATAACGTGTAACGAAGAACGTATAACGAATAACGTAAAACGTATTACGTATTACATATTTCGTATGACGTATAACGTATAACGTATAACGTATATCGTATAACGTATAACGTATAACGTATAACGTATAACGTATAACGTATAACGTATGACGTATACCGCATAAAGAATAACGTATAACGTATAACCTATGACGTATAACGTATAACGTATAATGTATAACGTATATCGTATAACGTATAACGTATAACGTATAACGTATAACGTATGACGTATAACGTATAACGTATAACGTATAACGTATAACGTATAACGTATAACGTATAACGTATAACGTATAACGTGTAACGTATAACGTATAACGTATAACGTACACCGTATGACGTATAACGTATGACGTATCACGAATAACGTAAAACGTATAACGCATAACGTATAACGTATAACGTGTAACGAAGAACGTATAACGAATAACGTAAAACGTATAACGTATGACGTATAACGCATAACGTATAACGTATAACGTATAACGTATAACGTATAACGTATAACGTATAACGTATAACGTATAACGTATAACGTATAACCTATAACGTATAACGTATAACGTATAACGTATAACGTATTACGTATAACGTATAACGTATAACGTATAACATGTAACGTATAACGTATAACGTATAACGTATAACGTATAACGTTTAACGTATAACGTATAACGTATAACGTATAACGTATAACGTATAACGTATAACGTATAACGTATAACGTATAACGTATAACGTATAACGTATTACGTATAACGTATAACGTATAACGTATAACATGTAACGTATAACGTATAACGTATAACGTATACCGTATGACGTATAACGTATGACGTATCACGAATAACGTATAACGTATAACGTATAACGTATAACGTATAACGTATAACGTATAACGTATAACGTATAACGTACAACGTACAACGAATAACGCAAATCGTATAACGCATAACGTATAACGTATAACGTGTAACGAAGGACGTATAACGAATAACGTATAACGTATATCGTATAACGTATAACGTATAACGTATGACGTATAACGCATAACGTATAACGTATAACGTATAACGTATAACGTATAACGTATAACGTATAACGTATAACGTATAACGTATAACGTATAACCTATAACGTATAACGTATAACGTATAACGTATAACATGTAACGTATAACGTATAACGTATAACGTACACTGTATGACGTATAACGTATGACGTATCACGAATAACGTAAAACGTATAACGCATAACGTATAACGTATAACGTATAACGTATAACGTATAACGTATAACGTGTAACGTATAACGTATAACGTATAACGTACACTGTATGACGTATAACGTATGACGTATCACGAATAACGTAAAACGTATAACGCATAACGTATAACGTATAACGTGTAACGAAGAACGTATAACGAATAACGTAAAACGTATAACGCATAACATGTAACGTATAACGTATAACGTATAACGTATAACGTATAACGTATAACGTATAACGTTTAACGTATAACGTATAACGTATAACGTATAACGTATAACGAATAACGTATAACGTATAACGTATAACGTATAACGTATAACGTATTACGTATAACGTATAACGTATAACGTATAACGTATAACGTATAACGTACAACGTACAACGAATAACGCAAATCGTATAACGCATAACGTATAACGTATAACGTGTAACGAAGGACGTATAACGAATAACGTATAACGTATATCGTATAACGTATAACGTATAACGTATGACGTATAACGCATAACGTATAACGTATAACGTATAACGTATAACGTATAACGTATAACGTATAACGTATAACGTATAACGTATAACGTATGACGTATACCGCATAAAGAATAACGTATAACGTATAACCTATGACGTATAACGTATAACGTATAATGTATAACGTATATCGTATAACGTATAACGTATAACGTATAACGTATAACGTATAACGTATAACGTATAACGTATAACGTATAACGTATAACGTATAACGTATAACGTATAACGTATAACGTATAACGTATAACGTATAACGTATACCGTATGACGTATAACGTATAACGTATCACGAATAACGTAAAACGTATAACGCATAACGTATAACGTATAACGTGTAACGAAGAACGTATAACGAATAACGTAAAACGTATTACGTATTACATATTTCGTATGACGTATAACGTATAACGTATAACGTATATCGTATAACGTATAACGTATAACGTATAACGTATAACGTATAACGTATGACGTATACCGCATAAAGAATAACGTATAACGTATAACCTATGACGTATAACGTATAACGTATAATGTATAACGTATATCGTATAACGTATAACGTATAACGTATAACGTATAACGTATGACGTATAACGTGTAACGTATAACGTATAACGTATAACGTATACCGTATGACGTATAACGTATGAGGTATCACGAATAACGTATAACGTATAACGTATAACGTATAACGTATAACGTATAACGTATAACGTATAACGTATAACGTATAACGTACAACGTACAACGAATAACGCAAATCGTATAACGCATAACGTATAACGTATAACGTGTAACGAAGGACGTATAACGAATAACGTATAACGTATAACCTATGACGTATAACGTATAACGTATAATGTATAACGTATATCGTATAACGTATAACGTATAACGTATAACGTATAACGTATGACGTATAACGTATAACGTATAACGTATAACGTATAACGTATAACGTATAACGTATAACGTATAACGTATAACGTGTAACCTATAACGTATAACGTATAACGTACACCGTATGACGTATAACGTATGACGTATCACGAATAACGTAAAACGTATAACGCATAACGTATAACGTATAACGTGTAACGAAGAACGTATAACGAATAACGTAAAACGTATAACGCATAACATGTAACGTATAACGTATAACGTATAACGTATAACGTATAACGTTTAACGTATAACGTATAACGTATAACGTATAACGTATAACGTATAACGTATAACGTATAACGTATAACGTATAACGTATAACGTATTACGTATAACGTATAACGTATAACGTATAACGTGTAACGTATAACGTATAACGTATAACGTATACCGTATGACGTATAACGTATGAGGTATCACGAATAACGTATAACGTATAACGTATAACGTATAACGTATAACGTATAACGTATAACGTATAACGTATAACGTATAACGTACAACGTACAACGAATAACGCAAATCGTATAACGCATAACGTATAACGTATAACGTGTAACGAAGGACGTATAACGAATAACGTATAACGTATATCGTATAACGTATAACGTATAACGTATGACGTATAACGCATAACGTATAACGTATAACGTATAACGTATAACGTAAAACGTATAACGCATAACATGTAACGTATAACGTATAACGTATAACGTATAACGTATAACGTTTAACGTATAACGTATAACGTATAACGTATAACGTATAACGTATAACGTATAACGTATAACGTATAACGTATAACGTATAACGTATTACGTATAACGTATAACGTATAACGTATAACGTGTAACGTATAACGTATAACGTATAACGTATACCGTATGACGTATAACGTATGACGTATCACGAATAACGTATAACGTATAACGTATAACGTATAACGTATAACGTATAACGTATAACGTATAACGTATAACGTATAACGTACAACGTACAACGAATAACGTAAAACGTATAACGCATAACGTATAACGTATAACGTGTAACGAAGAACGTATAACGAATAACGTAAAACGTATAACGCATAACATGTAACGTATAACGTATAACGTATAACGTATGACGTATACCGCATAAAGAATAACGTATAACGTATAACCTATGACGTATAACGTATAACGTATAATGTATAACGTATATCGTATAACGTATAACGTATAACGTATAACGTATAACGTATGACGTATAACGTATAACGTATAACGTATAACGTATAACGTATAACGTATAACGTATAACGTATAACGTATAACGTGTAACGTATAACGTATAACGTATAACGTATACCGTATGACGTATAACGTATGACGTATCACGAATAACGTATAACGTATAACGTATAACGTATAACGTATAACGTATAACGTATAACGTATAACGTATAACGTACAACGTACAACGAATAACGCAAATCGTATAACGCATAACGTATAAGGTATAACGTGTAACGAAGGACGTATAACGAATAACGTATAACGTATATCGTATAACGTATAACGTATAACGTATGACGTATAACGCATAACGTATAACGTATAACGTATAACGTATAACGTATAACGTATAACGTATAACGTATAACGTATAACGTATAACGTATAACCTATAACGTATAACGTATAACGTATAACGTATAACGTATAACGTATAACGTATAACGTATAACGTATACCGTATGACGTATAACGTATAACGTATCACGAATAACGTAAAACGTATAACGCATAACGTATAACGTATAACGTGTAACGAAGATCGTATAACGAATAACGTAAAACGTATTACGTATTACATATTTCGTATGACGTATAACGTATACCGTATAACGTATAACGTATATCGTATAACGTATACCGCATAAAGAATAACGTATAACGTATAACCTATGACGTATAACGTATAACGTATAATGTATAACGTATATCGTATAACGTATAACGTATAACGTATAACGTATAACGTATGACGTATAACATGTAACGTATAACGTATAACGTATAACGTATAACGTATAACGTTTAACGTATAACGTATAACGTATAACGTATAACGTATAACGTATAACGTGTAACGTATAACGTATAACGTATAACGTACCCCGTATGACGTATAACGTATGACGTATCACGAATAACGTAAAACGTATAACGCATAACGTATAACGTATAACGTGTAACGAAGAACGTATAACGAATAACGTAAAACGTATAACGCATAACATGTAACGTATAACGTATAACGTATAACGTATAACGTATACCGTATGACGTATAACGTATGACGTATCACGAATAACGTAAAACGTATAACGCATAACGTATAACGTATAACGTGTAACGAAGAACGTATAACGAATAACGTAAAACGTATAACGCATAACATGTAACGTATAACGTATAACGTATAACGTATAACGTATAACGTATAACGTATAACGTATAACGTATAACGTATAACGTATAACGTATAACGTAAAACGTATAACGCATAACGTATATCGTATACTGTATAACGTATAACGTATATCGTATAACGTATACCGCATAAAGAATAACGTATAACGTATAACCTATGACGTATAACGTATAACGTATAATGTATAACGTATATCGTATAACGTATAACGTATAACGTATAACGTATAACGTATGACGTATAACGTATAACGTATAACGTATAACGTATAACGTATAACGTATAACGTATAACGTATAACGTATAACGTATAACGTGTAACGTATAACGTATAACGTATAACGTACCCCGTATGACGTATAACGTATGACGTATCACGAATAACGTAAAACGTATAACGCATAACGTATAACGTATAACGTGTAACGAAGAACGTATAACGAATAACGTAAAACGTATAACGCATAACATGTAACGTATAACGTATAACGTATAACGTATAACGTATAACGTTTAACGTATAACGTATAACGTATAACGTATAACGTATAACGTATAACGTATAACGTATAACGTATAACGTATAACGTATAACGTATTACGTATAACGTATAACGTATAACGTATAACGTATAACGTATAACGTACAACGTACAACGAATAACGCAAATCGTATAACGCATAACGTATAACGTATAACGTGTAACGAAGAACGTATAACGAATAACGTAAAACGTATTACGTATTACATATTTCGTATGACGTATAACGTATAACGTGTAACGTATATCGTATAACGTATAACGTATAACGTATAACGTATAACGTATGACGTATAACGTATAACGTATAACGTATAACGTATAACGTATAACGTATAACGTATAACGTATAACGTATAACGTATAACGTATAACGTATAACGTGTAACGTATAACGTATAACGTATAACGTATACCGTATGACGTATAACGTATGACGTATCACGAATAACGTAAAACGTATAACGCATAACGTATAACGTATAACGTGTAACGAAGAACGTATAACGAATAACGTAAAACGTATAACGCATAACATGTAACGTATAACGTATAACGTATAACGTATAACGTATAACGTATAACGTATAACGTATAACGTATAACGTATAACGTATAACGTATAACGTATAACGTATAACGTAAAACGTATAACGCATAACGTATATCGTATACCGTATAACGTATAACGTATATCGTATAACGTATACCGCATAAAGAATAACGTATAACGTATAACCTATGACGTATAACGTATAACGTATAATGTATAACGTATATCGTATAACGTATAACGTATAACGTATAACGTATAACGTATGACGTATAACGTATAACGTATAACGTATAACGTATAACGGATAACGTATAACGTATAACGTATAACGTATAACGTATAACGTTTAACGTATAACGTATAACGTATAACGTATAACGTATAACGTATAACGTATAACGTATAACGTATAACGTATAACGTATAACGTATGACGTATAACGTATAACGTATAACGTATAACGTATAACGTATAACGTATAACGTATAACGTATAACGTATAACGTATAACGTATAACGTATAACGTGTAACGTATAACGTATAACGTATAACGTATACCGTATGACGTATAACGTATGACGTATCACGAATAACGTAAAACGTATAACGCATAACGTATAACGTATAACGTGTAACGAAGAACGTATAACGAATAACGTAAAACGTATAACGCATAACATGTAACGTATAACGTATAACGTATAACGTATAACGTATAACGTATAACGTAGTACGTATAACGTATAACGTATAACGTATAACGTATAACGTAAAACGTATAACGCATAACGTATATCGTATACCGTATAACGTATAACGTATATCGTATAACGTATACCGCATAAAGAATAACGTATAACGTATAACCTATGACGTATAACGTATAACGTATAATGTATAACGTATATCGTATAACGTATAACGTATAACGTATAACGTATAACGTATGACGTATAACGTATAACGTATAACGTATAACGTATAACGTATAACGTATAACGTATAACGTATAACGTATAACGTGTAACGTATAACGTATAACGTATAACGTACACCGTATGACGTATAACGTATGACGTATCACGAATAACGTAAAACGTATAACGCATAACGTATAACGTATAACGTATAACCTATGACGTATAACGTATAACGTATAACGTATAACGTATAACGTATAACGTATAACGTATAACGTATAACGTGTAACGTATAACGTATAACGTATAACGTACACTGTATGACGTATAACGTATGACGTATCACGAATAACGTAAAACGTATAACGCATAACGTATAACGTATAACGTGTAACGAAGAACGTATAACGAATAACGTAAAACGTATAACGCATAACATGTAACGTATAACGTATAACGTATAACGTATAACGTATAACGTTTAACGTATAACGTATAACGTATAACGTATAACGTATAACGAATAACGTATAACGTATAACGTATAACGTATAACGTATAACGTATTACGTATAACGTATAACGTATAACGTATAACGTATAACGTATAACGTACAACGTACAACGAATAACGCAAATCGTATAACGCATAACGTATAACGTATAACGTGTAACGAAGGACGTATAACGAATAACGTATAACGTATATCGTATAACGTATAACGTATAACGTATGACGTATAACGCATAACGTATAACGTATAACGTATAACGTATAACGTATAACGTATAACGTATAACGTATAACGTATAACGTATAACGTATAACGTATAACGTATAACGTATAACGTATAACGTATAACGTATAACGTATAACGTATAACGTATAACGTATAACGTATAACGTATACCGTATGACGTATAACGTATAACGTATCACGAATAACGTAAAACGTATAACGCATAACGTATAACGTATAACGTGTAACGAAGAACGTATAACGAATAACGTAAAACGTATTACGTATTACATATTTCGTATGACGTATAACGTATAACGTATAACGTATATCGTATAACGTATAACGTATAACGTATAACGTATAACGTATAACGTATGACGTATACCGCATAAAGAATAACGTATAACGTATAACCTATGACGTATAACGTATAACGTATAATGTATAACGTATATCGTATAACGTATAACGTATAACGTATAACGTATAACGTATGACGTATAACGTATAACGTATAACGTATAACGTATAACGTATAACGTATAACGTATAACGTATAACGTATAACGTGTAACCTATAACGTATAACGTATAACGTACACCGTATGACGTATAACGTATGACGTATCACGAATAACGTAAAACGTATAACGCATAACGTATAACGTATAACGTGTAACGAAGAACGTATAACGAATAACGTAAAACGTATAACGCATAACATGTAACGTATAACGTATAACGTATAACGTATAACGTATAACGTTTAACGTATAACGTATAACGTATAACGTATAACGTATAACGTATAACGTATAACGTATAACGTATAACGTATAACGTATAACGTATTACGTATAACGTATAACGTATAACGTATAACGTGTAACGTATAACGTATAACGTATAACGTATACCGTATGACGTATAACGTATGAGGTATCACGAATAACGTATAACGTATAACGTATAACGTATAACGTATAACGTATAACGTATAACGTATAACGTATAACGTATAACGTACAACGTACAACGAATAACGCAAATCGTATAACGCATAACGTATAACGTATAACGTGTAACGAAGGACGTATAACGAATAACGTATAACGTATATCGTATAACGTATAACGTATAACGTATGACGTATAACGCATAACGTATAACGTATAACGTATAACGTATAACGTAAAACGTATAACGCATAACATGTAACGTATAACGTATAACGTATAACGTATAACGTATAACGTTTAACGTATAACGTATAACGTATAACGTATAACGTATAACGTATAACGTATAACGTATAACGTATAACGTATAACGTATAACGTATTACGTATAACGTATAACGTATAACGTATAACGTGTAACGTATAACGTATAACGTATAACGTATACCGTATGACGTATAACGTATGACGTATCACGAATAACGTATAACGTATAACGTATAACGTATAACGTATAACGTATAACGTATAACGTATAACGTATAACGTATAACGTACAACGTACAACGAATAACGTAAAACGTATAACGCATAACGTATAACGTATAACGTGTAACGAAGAACGTATAACGAATAACGTAAAACGTATAACGCATAACATGTAACGTATAACGTATAACGTATAACGTATGACGTATACCGCATAAAGAATAACGTATAACGTATAACCTATGACGTATAACGTATAACGTATAATGTATAACGTATATCGTATAACGTATAACGTATAACGTATAACGTATAACGTATGACGTATAACGTATAACGTATAACGTATAACGTATAACGTATAACGTATAACGTATAACGTATTACGTATAACGTATAACGTATAACGTATAACGTGTAACGTATAACGTATAACGTATAACGTATACCGTATGACGTATAACGTATGACGTATCACGAATAACGTATAACGTATAACGTATAACGTATAACGTATAACGTATAACGTATAACGTATAACGTATAACGTATAACGTACAACGTACAACGAATAACGCAAATCGTATAACGCATAACGTATAACGTATAACGTGTAACGAAGGACGTATAACGAATAACGTATAACGTATATCGTATAACGTATAACGTATAACGTATGACGTATAACGCATAACGTATAACGTATAACGTATAACGTATAACGTATTACGTATTACATATTTCGTATGACGTATAACGTATAACGTATAACGTATATCGTATAACGTATAACGTATAACGTATAACGTATAACGTATAACGTATAACGTATAACGTATAACGTATAACGTATAACGTATAACGTATAACGTATAACGTATAACGTATAACGTATAACGTATAACGTATAACGTGTAACGTATAACGTATAACGTATAACGTATACCGTATGACGTATAACGTATGACGTATCACGAATAACGTAAAACGTATAACGCATAACGTATAACGTATAACGTGTAACGAAGAACGTATAACGAATAACGTAAAACGTATAACGCATAACATGTAACGTATAACGTATAACGTATAACGTATAACGTATAACGTATAACGTATAACGTATAACGTATAACGTATAACGTATAACGTATAACGTAAAACGTATAACGCATAACGTATATCGTATACCGTATAACGTATAACGTATATCGTATAACGTATACCGCATAAAGAATAACGTATAACGTATAACCTATGACGTATAACGTATAACGTATAATGTATAACGTATATCGTATAACGTATAACGTATAACGTATAACGTATAACGTATGACGTATAACGTATAACGTATAACGTATAACGTATAACGTATAACGTATAACGTATAACGTATAACGTATAACGTGTAACGTATAACGTATAACGTATAACGTACCCCGTATGACGTATAACGTATGACGTATCACGAATAACGTAAAACGTATAACGCATAACGTATAACGTATAACGTGTAACGAAGAACGTATAACGAATAACGTAAAACGTATAACGCATAACATGTAACGTATAACGTATAACGTATAACGTATAACGTATAACGTATAACGTTTAACGTATAACGTATAACGTATAACGTATAACGTATAACGTATAACGTATAACGTATAACGTATAACGTATAACGTATAACGTATAACGTATTACGTATAACGTATAACGTATAACGTATAACGTATAACGTATAACGTACAACGTACAACGAATAACGCAAATCGTATAACGCATAACGTATAACGTATAACGTGTAACGAAGAACGTATAACGAATAACGTAAAACGTATTACGTATTACATATTTCGTATGACGTATAACGTATAACGTATAACGTATATCGTATAACGTATAACGTATAACGTATAACGTATAACGTATGACGTATAACGTATAACGTATAACGTATAACGTATAACGTATAACGTATAACGTATAACGTATAACGTATAACGTATAACGTATAACGTATAACGTGTAACGTATAACGTATAACGTATAACGTATACCGTATGACGTATAACGTATGACGTATCACGAATAACGTAAAACGTATAACGCATAACGTATAACGTATAACGTGTAACGAAGAACGTATAACGAATAACGTAAAACGTATAACGCATAACATGTAACGTATAACGTATAACGTATAACGTATAACGTATAACGTATAACGTATAACGTATAACGTATAACGTATAACGTATAACGTATAACGTATAACGTATAACGTATAACGTAAAACGTATAACGCATAACGTATATCGTATACCGTATAACGTATAACGTATATCGTATAACGTATACCGCATAAAGAATAACGTATAACGTATAACCTATGACGAATAACGTATAACGTATAATGTATAACGTATATCGTATAACGTATAACGTATAACGTATAACGTATAACGTATGACGTATAACGTATAACGTATAACGTATAACGTATAACGGATAACGTATAACGTATAACGTATAACGTATAACGTATAACGTTTAACGTATAACGTATAACGTATAACGTATAACGTATAACGTATAACGTATAACGTATAACGTATAACGTATAACGTATAACGTATGACGTATAACGTATAACGTATAACGTATAACGTATAACGTATAACGTATAACGTATAACGTATAACGTATAACGTATAACGTATAACGTATAACGTGTAACGTATAACGTATAACGTATAACGTATACCGTATGACGTATAACGTATGACGTATCACGAATAACGTAAAACGTATAACGCATAACGTATAACGTATAACGTGTAACGAAGAACGTATAACGAATAACGTAAAACGTATAACGCATAACATGTAACGTATAACGTATAACGTATAACGTATAACGTATAACGTATAACGTAGTACGTATAACGTATAACGTATAACGTATAACGTATAACGTAAAACGTATAACGCATAACGTATATCGTATACCGTATAACGTATAACGTATATCGTATAACGTATACCGCATAAAGAATAACGTATAACGTATAACCTATGACGTATAACGTATAACGTATAATGTATAACGTATATCGTATAACGTATAACGTATAACGTATAACGTATAACGTATGACGTATAACGTATAACGTATAACGTATAACGTATAACGTATAACGTATAACGTATAACGTATAACGTATAACGTGTAACGTATAACGTATAACGTATAACGTACACCGTATGACGTATAACGTATGACGTATCACGAATAACGTAAAACGTATAACGCATAACGTATAACGTATAACGTGTAACGAAGAACGTATAACGAATAACGTAAAACGTATAACGCATAACATGTAACGTATAACGTATAACGTATAACGTATAACGTATAACGTTTAACGTATAACGTATAACGTATAACGTATAACGTATAACGTATAACGTATAACGTATAACGTATAACGTATAACGTATAACGTATTACGTATAACGTATAACGTATAACGTATAACGTGTAACGTATAACGTATAACGTATAACGTATACCGTATGACGTATAACTTATGACGTATCACGAATAACGTAAAACGTATAACGCATAACGTATAACGTATAACGTGTAACGAAGAACGTATAACGAATAACGTAAAACGTATATCGTATAACGTATAACGTATAACGTATAACGTATAACGTATAACGTATAACGTATAACGTATAACGTATAACGTATAACGTATAACGTATAACGTATAACGTATAACGTATAACGTATAACGTATAACGTACAACGTATAACGTATAACGTATAACGTATAACGTATAACGTATAACGTATAACGTATAACGTATAACGTATAACGTATAACGTATAACGTATAACGAATAACGTAAAACGTATAACGCATAACGTACATCGTATACCGTATAACGTATAACGTATATCGTATAACGTATAACGCATAAAGAATAACGTATAACGTATAACCTATGACGTATAACGTATAACGTATAACGTATATCGTATAACGTATAACGTATAACGTATAACGTATAACGTATGACGGATAACGTGTAACGAAGAACGTATAACGAATAACGTAAAACGTATAACGCATAACATGTAACGTATAACGTATAACGTATAACGTATAACGTATAACGTATCACGAATAACGTAAAACGTATAACGCATAACGTATAACGTATAACGTGTAACGAAGAACGTATAACGAATAACGTAAAACGTATATCGTATAACGTATAACGTATAACGTATAACGTATAACGTATAACGTATAACGTATAACGTATAACGTATAACGTATAACGTATAACGTATAACGTATAACGTATAACGTATAACGTATAACGTATAACGTATAACGTATAACGTATAACGTATAACGTATAACGTATAACGTATAACGTATAACGTATAACGTATAACGTATAACGTATAAAGTATAACGTATAACGTATAACGTATTACGTATAACGTATAACCTATAACGTATAACGTATAACGAATAACGTATAACGTAAAACGTATGACGTATAACGTAAAACGTATAACCTATGACATATAACGTATAACGTATAACGTATAACGTATAACGTATAACGTATAACGTATAACGTATAACGTATAACGTATAACCTATAACGTATAACGTGTAACGAAGAACGTATAACGAATAACGTAAAACGTATAACGCATAACATGTAACGTATAACGTATCACGTATAACGTATAACGTATAACGTACAACGTATAACGTATAACGTATAACGTATAACGTATAACGTATAACGTATAACGTATAACGTATAACGTATAACGTATAACGTATAACGTATAATTTATAACGTATAACATATAACGTATAACGTATAACGTATAACGTATAACATATAACGTATAACGTATAACGTATAACGTATAACGTATAACGTATAACGTATAACGTATAACGTATAACGTATAACGTATAACGTTATAACGTATAACGTATAACGTATAACGAATAACGTAAAACGTATAACGCATAACGTACATCGTATACCGTATAAAGTATAACGTATATCGTATAACGTATAACGCATAAGAATAACGTATAACGTATAACCTATGACGTATAACGTATAACGTATAACGTATATCGTATAACGTATAACGTATACGTATAACGTGTAACGTATGACGGATAACGTGTAACGAAGAACGTATAACGAATAACGTAAAACGTATAACGCATAAACATGTAACGTATAACGTATAACGTATAACATATAACGTATAACGTATAAACGTATAACGTATAACGTATAACGTATAACGTATAACGTATAACGTATAACGTATATCGTATAACGTATAACGTATAACGTATAACGTATAACGTATAACGTATGACGTATAACGTATAACGTATAACGTATAACGTATAACGGATAACGTTTAACGTATAACGTATAACGTATAACGTATATCGTATACCGTATAACGTATAACGTATAACGTATAAGGTATAACGAATAAAGTATAACGTATAACGTATAACGTATAACGTATAACCTATAACGTATAACGTATAACGTACAACGAATAACGCAAAACGTATAACGCATAACGTATAACGTATAACGTGTACCGAAGAACGTATAACGAATAACGTATAACGTAAAACGTATAACGCATAACGTATATCGTATACCGTATAACGTATAACGTATATCGTATAACGTATAACGCATAAAGAATAACGTATAACATATAACCTATGACGTATAACGTATAACGTATAACGTATAACGTATATCGTATAACGTATAACGTATAACGTATAACGTATAACGTATAACGTATAACGTATAACGTATAACGTATAACGTATAACGTAAAACGTATAACGCATAACGTATATCGTATACCGTATAACGTATAACGTATATCGTATAACGTATAACGCATAAAGAATAACGTATAACGTATAACCTATGACGTATAACGTATAACGTATATCGTATAACGTATATCGTATAACGTATAACGTATAACGTATAACGTATAACGTATGACGTATAACGTATAACGTATAACGTATAACGTATAACGGATAACGTATAACGTATAACGTATAACGTATATCGTATACCGTATAACGTATAACGTATAACGTATAAGGTATAACGAATAAAGTATAACGTATAACGTATAACGTATAACGTATAACCTATAACGTATAACGTATAACGTACAACGAATAACGCAAAACGTATAACGCATAACGTATAACGTATAACGTGTAACGAAGAACGTATAACGAATAACGTATAACGTATATCGTATAACGTATAACGTATAACGTATGACGTATAACGTATAACGTATAACGTATAACGTATAACGTATATCGTATAACGTATAACGTATAACGTATAACGTATATCGTATAACGTATAACGTATAACGTATAACGTATAACGTATAACGTATAACGTATAACGTATAACGTATAACGTATAACGTATAACGTATAACGTATAACGTATAACGTATAACGCATAACGTATAACGTATAACGTATACCGTATGACGTGTAACGTATAACGTATCACGAATAACGTAAAACGTATAACGCATAACGTATAACGTATAACGTGTAACGAAGAACGTATAACGAATAACGTAAAACGTATATCGTATAACGTATAACGTATAACGTATAACGTATAACGTATAACGTATAACGTATAACGTATAACGTATAACGTATAACGTATAACGTATAACGTATAACGTATATCGTATAACGTATAACGTATAACGTATAACGTATAACGTATAACGTATAACGTATAACGTATAACGTATAACGTATAACGTATAACGTATAACGTATAACGTATAACGTATAACGTATAACGGATAACGAATATCGTATAACGTATAACGTATAGCGTATAACGTATAACGTATAACGGGTATCGTATAACTTATGACGTATTACTTATAACGTATGACGTATAACGTATAACTTGTAACGAAAAACGTATAGCGAATAACGTAAAACGTATGACGCGTTACATAATACGTAGAACGTATGACGCGTTACATAATTCGTAGAACGTATAACGTGTAACAAATAACGCAAAACGTATAACGCATAACGTATAACGTATAACGTGTAACGAAGAACGTATAACGAATAACGTATAACGTATATCGTATAACGTATAACGTATAACGTATAACGTATAACGTATAACGTATAACGTATAACGTATAACGTATAACGTATAACGTATAACGTATAACGTATAACGTATAACGTATAACGTATAACGTATAACGTATAACGTATAACGTATAACGTATAACGTATAACGTATAACGTATAACGTATAACGTATAACGTATAACGTATAACGTATAACGTATAACGTATAACGTATAACGTATAACGTATAACGTATAACGTATAACGTATAACGTATAACGTATAACGTATAACGTATAACGTATAACGTATAACGTATAACGTATAACGTATAACGTATAACGTATAACGTATGACGTATAACGTATAACGTTAAACGTATAACGTATAACGTATATCGTATAACGTATAACGTATAACGTATAACGTATAACGTGTAACGAAGAACGTATAACGAATAACGTAAAACGTATATCGTATAACGTATACGATAACGTATAACGTATAACGTATAACGTATACGTATAACGTATAACGTATAACGTATAACGTATAACGTATAACGTATAACGTATAACGTATAACGTATAACTATAACGTATAACGTATAACGTATAACGTATAACGTATAACGTATAACGTATAACGTATAACGTATAACGTATAACGTATAACGTATAACGTATAACGTATAACGTATAACGTATAACGTATAACGTACAACGAATAACGCAAAACGTATAACGCATAACGTATAACGTATAACGTGTAACGAAGAACGTATAACGAATAACGTAAAACGTATTACGTATTACATATTTCGTATGACGTATAACGTATAACGTATAACGTATATCGTATAACGTATAACGTATAACGTATAACGTATAACGTATGACGTATAACGTATAACGTATAACGTATAACGTATACGTTCGTATAACGTATAACGTAAACGTGTAACGTATAACGTATAACGTATAACGTACACCGTATGACGTATAACGTATGACGTATCACGAATAACGTAAAAACGTATAACGCATAACGTATAACGTATAACGTGTAACGAAGAACGTATAACGAATAACGTAAAACGTATAACGCATAACATGTAACGTATAACGTATAACGTATAACGTATAACGTATAACGTTTAACGTATAACGTATAACGTATAACGTATAACGTATAACGTATAAGTATAACGTATAACGTATAACGTATAACGTATAACGTATAACGTATAACGTATAACGTATAACGTATAACGTATAACGTATAACGTATAACGTATAACGAATAACGCAAATCGTATAACGCATAACGTATAACGTATAACGTGTAACGAAGAACGTATAAACGAATAACGTAAAACGTATTACGTATTACATATTTCGTATGACGTATAACGTATAACGTATAACGTATATCGTATAACGTATAACGTATAACGTATAACGTATAACGTATGACGTATAACGTATAACGTATAACGTATAACGTATAACGTATAACGTATAACGTATAACGTATAACGTATAACGTATAACGTATAACGTATAACGTGTAACGTATAACGTATAACGTATAACGTATACCGTATGACGTATAACGTATGACGTATCACGAATAACGTAAAACGTATAACGCATAACGTATAACGTATAACGTGTAACGAAGAACGTATAAACGAATAACGTAAAACGTATAACGCATAACATGTAACGTATAACGTATAACGTATAACGTATAACGTATAACGTATAACGTATAACGTATAACGTATAACGTATAACGTATAACGTATAACGTATAACGTAAAACGTATAACGCATAACGTATATCGTATACCGTATAACGTATAACGTATATCGTATAACGTATACCGCATAAAGAATAACGTATAACGTATAACCTATGACGTATAACGTATAACGTATAATGTATAACGTATATCGTATAACGTATAACGTATAACGTATAACGTATAACGTATGACGTATAACGTATAACGTTTAAACGTATAACGTATAACGGATAACGTATAACGTATAACGTATAACGTATAACGTATAACGTTTAACGTATAACGTATAACGTATAACGTATAACGTATAACGTATAACGTATAACGTATAACGTATAACGTATAAACGTATAACGTATGACGTATAACGTATAACGTATAACGTATAACGTATAACGTATAACGTATAACGTATAACGTATAACGTATAACGTATAACGTATAACGTATAACGTATAACGTGTAACGTATAACGTATAACGTATAACGTATACCGTATGACGTATAACGTATGACGTATCACGAATAACGTAAAACGTATAACGCATAACGTATAACGTATAACGTGTAACGAAGAACGTATAACGAATAACGTAAAACGTATAACGCATAACATGTAACGTATAACGTATAACGTATAACGTATAACGTATAACGTATAACGTAGTACGTATAACGTATAACGTATAACGTATAACGTATAACGTAAAACGTATAACGCATAACGTATATCGTATACCGTATAACGTATAACGTATATCGTATAACGTATACCGCATAAAGAATAACGTATAACGTATAACCTATGACGTATAACGTATAACGTATAATGTATAACGTATATCGTATAACGTATAACGTATAACGTATAACGTATAACGTATGACGTATAACGTATAACGTATAACGTATAACGTATAACGTATAACGTATAACGTATAACGTATAACGTATAACGTGTAACGTATAACGTATAACGTATAACGTACACCGTATGACGTATAACGTATGACGTATCACGAATAACGTAAAACGTATAACGCATAACGTATAACGTATAACGTGTAACGAAGAACGTATAACGAATAACGTAAAACGTATAACGCATAACATGTAACGTATAACGTATAACGTATAACGTATAACGTATAACGTTTAACGTATAACGTATAACGTATAACGTATAACGTATAACGTATAACGTGTAACGTATAACGTATAACGTATAACGTATAACGTATAACGTATAACGTATAACGTATAACGTATAACGTATAACGTATAACGTATAACGTATAACGTATAACGTATAACGTATTACGTATAACGTATAACGTATTACGTATAACGTATAACGTATAACGTATAACGTATAACGTATAACGAATAACGTATAACGTATAACGTATAACGAATAACGTAAAACGTATGACGCATAACGTATAACGTATAACGTGTAACGAAGAACTTATACCGTATAACGTATAACGTATATCGTATAACGTATAACGCATAAAGAATAACGTATAACGTATAACCTATGACGTATAACGTATAACGTGTAACGTATAACGTATAACGTATAACGTATAACGTATAACGTATAACGTATAACGTATAACGTATAACGTATAACGTATAACGTATAACGTATAACGTATAACGTATTACGTATAACGTATTACGTATAACGTAGAACGTATAACGTATAACGTATATCGTAAAACGTATAACGTATAACGTATAACGCAAAACGTATAACGAATAACGTAAAACGTATAACGCATAACGTATAACGTATAACGTGTAACGAAGAACTTATACCGTATAACGTATAACGTATATCGTATAACGTATACCGCATAAAGAATAACGTATAACGTATAACCTATGACGTATAACGTATAACGTATAATGTATAACGTATATCGTATAACGTATAACGTATAACGTATAACGTATAACGTATGACGTATAACGTATAACGTATAACGTATAACGTATAACGGATAACGTATAACGCATAACATGTAACGTATAACGTATAACGTATAACGTATAACGTATAACGTATAACGTAGTACGTATAACGTATAACGTATAACGTATAACGTATAACGTAAAACGTATAACGCATAACGTATATCGTATACCGTATAACGTATAACGTATATCGTATAACGTATACCGCATAAAGAATAACGTATAACGTATAACCTATGACGTATAACGTATAACGTATAATGTATAACGTATATCGTATAACGTATAACGTATAACGTATAACGTATAACGTATGACGTATAACGTATAACGTATAACGTATAACGTATAACGTATAACGTATAACGTATAACATATAACGTATAACGTGTAACGTATAACGTATAACGTATAACGTACACCGTATGACGTATAACGTATGACGTATCACGAATAACGTAAAACGTATAACGCATAACGTATAACGTATAACGTGTAACGAAGAACGTATAACGAATAACGTAAAACGTATAACGCATAACATGTAACGTATAACGTATAACGTATAACGTATAACGTATAACGTTTAACGTATAACGTATAACGTATAACGTATAACGTATAACGTATAACGTATAACGTATAACGTATAACGTATAACGTATAACGTATTACGTATAACGTATAACGTATAACGTATAACGTGTAACGTATAACGTATAACGTATAACGTATACCGTATGACGTATAACGTATGACGTATCACGAATAACGTATAACGTATAACGTATAACGTATAACGTATAACGTATAACGTATAACGTATAACGTATAACGTATAACGTATAACGTATAACGTACAACGTACAACGAATAACGCAAATCGTATAACGCATAACGTATAACGTATAACGTGTAACGAAGGACGTATAACGAATAACGTATAACGTATATCGTATAACGTATAACGTATAACGTATAACGTATGACGTATAACGCATAACGTATAACGTATAACGTATAACGTATAACGTATAACGTATAACGTATAACGTATAACGTATAACGTATAACGTATAACCTATAACGTATAACGTATAACGTATAACGTATAACGTATAACGTATAACATATAACGTATAACGTATACCGTATGACGTATAACGTATAACGTATCACGAATAACGTAAAACGTATAACGCATAACGTATAACGTATAACGTGTAACGAAGAACGTATAACGAATAACGTAAAACGTATTACGTATTACATATTTCGTATGACGTATAACGTATAACGTATAACGTATATCGTATAACGTATAACGTATAACGTATAACGTATAACGTATGACGTATAACGTATAACGTATAACGTATAACGTATAACGTATAACGTATAACGTATAACGTATAACGTATAACGTATAACGTATAACGTATAACGTATAACGTGTAACGTATAACGTATAACGTATAACGTATACCGTATGACGTATAACGTATGACGTATCACGAATAACGTAAAACGTATAACGCATAACGTATAACGTATAACGTGTAACGAAGAACGTATAACGAATAACGTAAAACGTATAACGCATAACATGTAACGTATAACGTATAACGTATAACGTATAACGTATAACGTATAACGTATAACGTAGAACGTATAACGTATAACGTATAACGTATAACGTAAAACGTATAACGCATAACGTATATCGTATACCGTATAACGTATAACGTATATCGTATAACGTATACCGCATAAAGAATAACGTATAACGTATAACCTATGACGTATAACGTATAACGTATAATGTATAACGTATATCGTATAACGTATAACGTATAACGTATAACGCATAACGTATGACGTATAACGTATAACGTATAACGTATAACGTATAACGTATAACGTATAACGTATAACGTATAACGTATAACGTGTAACGTATAACGTATAACGTATAACGTACACCGTATGACGTATAACGTATGACGTATCACGAATAACGTAAAACGTATAACGCATAACGTATAACGTATAACGTGTAACGAAGAACGTATAACGAATAACGTAAAACGTATAACGCATAACATGTAACGTATAACGTATAACGTATAACGTATAACGTATAACGTTTAACGTATAACGTATAACGTATAACGTATAACGTATAACGTATAACGTATAACGTATAACGTATAACGTATAACGTATAACGTATTACGTATAACGTATAACGTATAACGTATAACGTATAACGTATAACGTATAACGTACAACGTACAACGAATAACGCAAATCGTATAACGCATAACGTATAACGTATAACGTGTAACGAAGGACGTATAACGAATAACGTATAACGTATATCGTATAACGTATAACGTATAACGTATGACGTATAACGCATAACGTATAACGTATAACGTATAACGTATAACGTATAACGTATAACGTATAACGTATAACGTATAACGTATAACGTATAACGTATAACGTATAACGTATAACGTATAACGTATAACGTATAACGTATAACGTATAACGTATAACGTATAACGTATAACGTATAACGTATACCGTATGACGTATAACGTATAACGTATAACGTATAACGTGTAACGTATAACGTATAACGTATAACGTATACCGTATGACGTATAACGTATAACGTATCACGAATAACGTAAAACGTATAACGCATAACGTATAACGTATAACGTGTAACGAAGAACGTATAACGAATAACGTAAAACGTATTACGTATTACATATTTCGTATGACGTATAACGTATAACGTATAACGTATATCGTATAACGTATAACGTATAACGTATAACGTATAACGTATGACGTATAACGTATAACGTATAACGTATAACGTATAACGTATAACGTATAACGTATAACGTATAACGTATAACGTATAACGTATAACGTATAACGTGTAACGTATAACGTATAACGTATAACGTATACCGTATGACGTATAACGTATGACGTATCACGAATAACGTAAAACGTATAACGCATAACGTATAACGTATAACGTGTAACGAAGAACGTATAACGAATAACGTAAAACGTATAACGCATAACATGTAACGTATAACGTATAATGTATAACGTATAACGTATAACGTATAACGTATAACGTATAACGTATAACGTATAACGTATAACGTATAACGTAAAACGTATAACGCATAACGTATATCGTATACCGTATAACGTATAACGTATATCGTATAACGTATACCGCATAAAGAATAACGTATAACGTATAACCTATGACGTATAACGTATAACGTATAATGTATAACGTATATCGTATAACGTATAACGTATAACGTATAACGTATAACGTATGACGTATAACGTATAACGTATAACGTATAACGTATAACGGATAACGTATAACGTATAACGTATAACGTATATCGTATAACGTATAACGTACAACGTACAACGAATAACGCAAATCGTATAACGCATAACGTATAACGTATAACGTGTAACGAAGGACGTATAACGAATAACGTATAACGTATATCGTATAACGTATAACGTATAACGTATGACGTATAACGCATAACGTATAACGTATAACGTATAACGTATAACGTATAACGTATAACGTATAACGTATAACGTATAACGTATAACGTATAACGTATAACGTATAACGTATAACGTATAACGTATAACGTATAACGTGTAACGTATAACGTATAACGTATAACGTATAACGTATAACGTATAACGTATAACGTATAACGTATAACGTATAACGTATAACGTATAACGTATAACGTATAACGTATAACGTATAACGTATAACGTATAACGTACAACGTACAACGAATAACGCAAATCGTATAACGCATAACGTATAACGTATAACGTGTAACGAAGGACGTATAACGAATAACGTATAACGTATATCGTATAACGTATAACGTATAACGTATGACGTATAACGCATAACGTATAACGTATAACGTATAACGTATAACGTATAACGTATAACGTATAACGTATAACGTATAACGTATAACGTATAACGTATAACGTATAACGTATAACGTATAACGTATAACGTATAACGTATAACGTATACCGTATGACGTATAACGTATAACGTATCACGAATAACGTAAAACGTATAACGCATAACGTATAACGTATAACGTGTAACGAAGAACGTATAACGAATAACGTAAAACGTATTACGTATTACATATTTCGTATGACGTATAACGTATAACGTATTACATATTTCGTATGACGTATAACGTATAACGTATAACGTATAACGTATAACGTATAACGTATAACGTATAACGTATAACGTATAACGTATAACGTATAACGTATAACGTATAACGTATAACGTATAACGTATAACGTATAACGTATAACGTATAACGTATAACGTATAACGTATAACGTATAACGTATAACGTATAACGTATAACGTATAACGTATAACGTATAACGTATAACGTATAACGTATAACGTATAACGTATAACGTATAACGTATAACGAATAACGTAAAACGTATAACGCATAACGTATAACGTATAACGTGTAACGAAGAACTTATACCGTATAACGTATAACGTATATCGTATAACGTATAACGCATAAAGAATAACGTATAACGTATAACCTATGACGTATAACGTATAACGTATAACGTATAACGTATAACGTATAACGTATAACGTATAACGTATAACGTATAACGTGTAACGTATAACGTATAACGTATAACGTATACCGTATGACGTATAACGTATGACGTATCACGAATAACGTAAAACGTATAACGCATAACGTATAACGTATAACGTGCAACGAAGAACGTATAACGAATAACGTAAAACGTATAACGCATAACATGTAACGTATAACGTATAACGTATAACGTATAACGTATAACGTATAACGTATAACGTATAACGTATAACGTATAACGTATAACGTATAGCGTAAAACGTATAACGCATAACGTATATCGTATACCGTATAACGTATAACGTATATCGTATAACGTATACCGCATAAAGAATAACGTATAACGTATAACCTATGACGTATAACGTATAACGTATAATGTATAACGTATATCGTATAACGTATAACGTATAACGTATAACGTATAACGTATGACGTATAACGTATAACGTATAACGTATAACGTATAACGTATAACGTATAACGTATAACGTATAACGTATAACGTGTAACGTATAACGTATAACGTATAACGTACACCGTATGACGTATAACGTATGACGTATCACGAATAACGTAAAACGTATAACGCATAACGTATAACGTATAACGTGTAACGAAGAACGTATAACGAATAACGTAAAACGTATAACGCATAACATGTAACGTATAACGTATAACGTATAACGTATAACGTATAACGTTTAACGTATAACGTATAACGTATAACGTATAACGTATAACGTATAACGTATAACGTATAACGTATAACGTATAACGCATAACGTATAACGTATAACGTGTAACGAAGAACGTATAACGAATAACGTAAAACGTATAACGCATAACATGTAACGTATAACGTATAACGTATAACGTATAACGTATAACGTATAACGTAGTACGTATAACGTATAACGTATAACGTATAACGTATAACGTAAAACGTATAACGCATAACGTATATCGTATACCGTATAACGTATAACGTATATCGTATAACGTATACCGCATAAAGAATAACGTATAACGTATAACCTATGACGTATAACGTATAACGTATAATGTATAACGTATATCGTATAACGTATAACGTATAACGTATAACGTATAACGTATGACGTATAACGTATAACGTATAACGTATAACGTATAACGTATAACGTATAACGTATAACATATAACGTATAACGTGTAACGTATAACGTATAACGTATAACGTACACCGTATGACGTATAACGTATGACGTATCACGAATAACGTAAAACGTATAACGCATAACGTATAACGTATAACGTGTAACGAAGAACGTATAACGAATAACGTAAAACGTATAACGCATAACATGTAACGTATAACGTATAACGTATAACGTATAACGTATAACGTTTAACGTATAACGTATAACGTATAACGTATAACGTATAACGTATAACGTATAACGTATAACGTATAACGTATAACGTATAACGTATAACGTATTACGTATAACGTATAACGTATAACGTATAACGTGTAACGTATAACGTATAACGTATAACGTATACCGTATGACGTATAACGTATGACGTATCACGAATAACGTATAACGTATAACGTATAACGTATAACGTATAACGTATAACGTATAACGTATAACGTATAACGTATAACGTATAACGTATAACGTACAACGTACAACGAATAACGCAAATCGTGTAACGCATAACGTATAACGTATAACGTGTAACGAAGGACGTATAACGAATAACGTATAACGTATATCGTATAACGTATAACGTATAACGTATAACGTATGACGTATAACGCATAACGTATAACGTATAACGTATAACGTATAACGTATAACGTATAACGTATAACGTATAACGTATAACGTATAACGTATAACCTATAACGTATAACGTATAACGTATAACGTATAACGTATAACGTATAACATATAACGTATAACGTATACCGTATGACGTATAACGTATAACGTATCACGAATAACGTAAAACGTATAACGCATAACGTATAACGTATAACGTGTAACGAAGAACGTATAACGAATAACGTAAAACGTATTACGTATTACATATTTCGTATGACGTATAACGTATAACGTATAACGTATATCGTATAACGTATAACGTATAACGTATAACGTATAACGTATGACGTATAACGTATAACGTATAACGTATAACGTATAACGTATAACGTATAACGTATAACGTATAACGTATAACGTATAACGTATAACGTATAACGTATAACGTATAACGTATAACGTGTAACGTATAACGTATAACGTATAACGTATACCGTATGACGTATAACGTAGGACGTATCACGAATAACGTAAAACGTATAACGCATAACGTATAACGTATAACGTGTAACGAAGAACGTATAACGAATAACGTAAAACGTATAACGCATAACATGTAACGTATAACGTATAACGTATAACGTATAACGTATAACGTATAACGTATAACGTATAACGTATAACGTATAACGTATAACGTATAACGTAAAACGTATAACGCATAACGTATATCGTATACCGTATAACGTATAACGTATATCGTATAACGTATACCGCATAAAGAATAACGTATAACGTATAACCTATGACGTATAACGTATAACGTATAATGTATAACGTATATCGTATAACGTATAACGTATAACGTATAACGTATAACGTATGACGTATAACGTATAACGTATAACGTATAACGTATAACGTATAACGTATAACGTATAACGTATAACGTATAACGTGTAACGTATAACGTATAACGTATAACGTACACCGTATGACGTATAACGTATGACGTATCACGAATAACGTAAAACGTATAACGCATAACGTATAACGTATAACGTGTAACGAAGAACGTATAACGAATAACGTAAAACGTATAACGCATAACATGTAACGTATAACGTATAACGTATAACGTATAACGTATAACGTATAACGTATAACGTATAACGTATAACGTATGACGTATAACGTATAACGTATACCGTATGACGTATAACGTATAACGTATAACGTATAACGTGTAACGTATAACGTATAACGTATAACGTATACCGTATGACGTATAACGTATGACGTATCACGAATAACGTAAAACGTATAACGCATAACGTATAACGTATAACGTGTAACGAAGAACGTATAACGAATAACGTAAAACGTATAACGCATAACATGTAACGTATAACGTATAACGTATAACGTATAACGTATAACGTATAACGTATAACGTATAACGTATAACGTATAACGTATAACGTATTACGTATAACGTATAACGTATAACGTATAACGTATAACGTATAACGTACAACGTACAACGAATAACGCAAATCGTATAACGCATAACGTATAACGTATAACGTATCACGAATAACGTAAAACGTATAACGCATAACGTATAACGTATAACGTGTAACGAAGAACGTATAACGAATAACGTAAAACGTATTACGTATTACATATTTCGTATGACGTATAACGTATAACGTATAACGTATATCGTATAACGTATAACGTATAACGTATAACGTATAACGTATGACGTATAACGTATAACGTATAACGTATAACGTATAACGTATAACGTATAACGTATAACGTATAACGTATAACGTATAACGTATAACGTATAACGTGTAACGTATAACGTATAACGTATAACGTATAACGTATACCGTATGACGTATAACGTATGACGTATCACGAATAACGTAAAACGTATAACGCATAACGTATAACGTATAACGTGTAACGAAGAACGTATAACGAATAACGTAAAACGTATAACGCATAACATGTAACGTATAACGTATAATGTATAACGTATAACGTATAACGTATAACGTATAACGTATAACGTATAACGTATAACGTATAACGTATAACGTAAAACGTATAACGCATAACGTATATCGTATACCGTATAACGTATAACGTATATCGTATAACGTATACCGCATAAAGAATAACGTATAACGTATAACCTATGACGTATAACGTATAACGTATAATGTATAACGTATATCGTATAACGTATAACGTATAACGTATAACGTATAACGTATGACGTATAACGTATAACGTATAACGTATAACGTATAACGGATAACGTATAACGTATAACGTATAACGTATATCGTATAACGTATAACGTACAACGTACAACGAATAACGCAAATCGTATAACGCATAACGTATAACGTATAACGTGTAACGAAGGACGTATAACGAATAACGTATAACGTATATCGTATAACGTATAACGTATAACGTATGACGTATAACGCATAACGTATAACGTATAACGTATAACGTATAACGTATAACGTATAACGTATAACGTATAACGTATAACGTATAACGTATAACGTATAACGTATAACGTATAACGTATAACGTATAACGTATAACGTATAACGTATAACGTATAACGTATAACGTGTAACGTATAACGTGTAACGTATAACGTATAACGTATAACGTATAACGTATAACGTATAACGTATAACGTATAACGTATAACGTATAACGTATAACGTATAACGTATAACGTATAACGTATAACGTATAACGTATAACGTATAACGCATAACGTATAACGTATAACGTGTAACGAAGAACGTATAACGAATAACGTAAAACGTATTACGTATTACATATTTCGTATGACGTATAACGTATAACGTATAACGTATATCGTATAACGTATAACGTATAACGTATAACGTATAACGTATGACGTATAACGTATAACGTATAACGTATAACGTATAACGTATAACGTATAACGTATAACGTATAACGTATAACGTATAACGTATAACGTATAACGTGTAACGTATAACGTATAACGTATAACGTATACCGTATGACGTATAACGTATGACGTATCACGAATAACGTAAAACGTATAACGCATAACGTATAACGTATAACGTGTAACGAAGAACGTATAACGAATAACGTAAAACGTATAACGCATAACATGTAACGTATAACGTATAATGTATAACGTATAACGTATAACGTATAACGTATAACGTATAACGTATAACGTATAACGTATAACGTATAACGTAAAACGTATAACGCATAACGTATATCGTATACCGTATAACGTATAACGTATATCGTATAACGTATACCGCATAAAGAATAACGTATAACGTATAACCTATGACGTATAACGTATAACGTATAATGTATAACGTATATCGTATAACGTATAACGTATAACGTATAACGTATAACGTATGACGTATAACGTATAACGTATAACGTATAACGTATAACGGATAACGTATAACGTATAACGTATAACGTATATCGTATAACGTATAACGTACAACGTACAACGAATAACGCAAATCGTATAACGCATAACGTATAACGTATAACGTGTAACGAAGGACGTATAACGAATAACGTATAACGTATATCGTATAACGTATAACGTATAACGTATGACGTATAACGCATAACGTATAACGTATAACGTATAACGTATAACGTATAACGTATAACGTATAACGTATAACGTATAACGTATAACGTATAACGTATAACGTATAACGTATAACGTATAACGTATAACGTATAACGTATAACGTATAACGTATAACGTATAACGTATAACGTGTAACGTATAACGTATAACGTATAACGTATAACGTATAACGTATAACGTATAACGTATAACGTATAACGTATAACGTATAACGTATAACGTATAACGTATAACGTATAACGTATAACGTATAACGTACAACGTACAACGAATAACGCATAACGTATAACGTATAACGTGTAACGAAGGACGTATAACGAATAACGTATAACGTATATCGTATAACGTATAACGTATAACGTATGACGTATAACGCATAACGTATAACGTATAACGTATAACGTATAACGTATAACGTATAACGTATAACGTATAACGTATAACGTATAACGTATAACGTATAACGTATAACGTATAACGTATAACGTATAACGTATAACGTATAACGTATAACGTATACCGTATGACGTATAACGTATAACGTATCACGAATAACGTAAAACGTATAACGCATAACGTATAACGTATAACGTGTAACGAAGAACGTATAACGAATAACGTAAAACGTATTACGTATTACATATTTCGTATGACGTATAACGTATAACGTATTACATATTTCGTATGACGTATAACGTATAACGTATAACGTATAACGTATAACGTATAACGTATAACGTATAACGTATAACGTATAACGTATAACGTATAACGTATAACGTATAACGTATAACGTATAACGTATAACGTATAACGTATAACGTATAACGTATAACGTATAACGTATAACGTATAACGTATAACGTATAACGTATAACGTATAACGTATAACGTATAACGTATAACGTATAACGTATAACGTATAACGTATAACGTATAACGTATAACGTATAACGTATAACGTATAACGTATAACGTATAACGTATAACGAATAACGTAAAACGTATAACGCATAACGTATAACGTATAACGTGTAACGAAGAACTTATACCGTATAACGTATAACGTATATCGTATAACGTATAACGCATAAAGAATAACGTATAACGTATAACCTATGACGTATAACGTATAACGTATAACGTATAACGTATAACGTATAACGTATAACGTATAACGTATAACGTATAACGTGTAACGTATAACGTATAACGTATAACGTATACCGTATGACGTATAACGTATGACGTATCACGAATAACGTAAAACGTATAACGCATAACGTATAACGTATAACGTGCAACGAAGAACGTATAACGAATAACGTAAAACGTATAACGCATAACATGTAACGTATAACGTATAACGTATAACGTATAACGTATAACGTATAACGTATAACGTATAACGTATAACGTATAACGTATAACGTATAACGTAAAACGTATAACGCATAACGTATATCGTATACCGTATAACGTATAACGTATAACGTATATCGTATAACGTATACCGCATAAAGAATAACGTATAACGTATAACCTATGACGTATAACGTATAACGTATAATGTATAACGTATATCGTATAACGTATAACGTATAACGTATAACGTATAACGTATGACGTATAACGTATAACGTATAACGTATAACGTATAACGTATAACGTATAACGTATAACGTATAACGTATAACGTGTAACGTATAACGTATAACGTATAACGTACACCGTATGACGTATAACGTATGACGTATCACGAATAACGTAAAACGTATAACGCATAACGTATAACGTATAACGTGTAACGAAGAACGTATAACGAATAACGTAAAACGTATAACGCATAACATGTAACGTATAACGTATAACGTATAACGTATAACGTATAACGTTTAACGTATAACGTATAACGTATAACGTATAACGTATAACGTATAACGTATAACGTATAACGTATAACGTATAACGTATAACGTATAACGTATTACGTATAACGTATAACGTATAACGTATAACGTATAACGTATAACGTACAACGTACAACGAATAACGCAAATCGTATAACGCATAACGTATAACGTATAACGTGTAACGAAGGACGTATAACGAATAACGTATAACGTATATCGTATAACGTATAACGTATAACGTATGACGTATAACGCATAACGTATAACGTATAACGTATAACGTATAACGTATAACGTATAACGTATAACGTATAACGTATAACGTATAACGTATAACGTATAACGTATAACGTATAACGTATAACGTATAACGTATAACGTATAACGTATAACGTATAACGTATAACGTATAACGTATAACGTATAACGTATAACGTATAACGTATAACGTATAACGTATAACGTATAACGTATAACGTATAACGTATAACGTATAACGTATAACGTATAACGTATAACGTATAACGTATAACGTATAACGTACAACGTACAACGAATAACGCAAATCGTATAACGCATAACGTATAACGTATAACGTGTAACGAAGGACGTATAACGAATAACGTATAACGTATATCGTATAACGTATAACGTATAACGTATGACGTATAACGCATAACGTATAACGTATAACGTATAACGTATAACGTATAACGTATAACGTATAACGTATAACGTATAACGTATAACGTATAACGTATAACGTATAACGTATAACGTATAACGTATAACGTATAACGTATAACGTATACCGTATGACGTATAACGTATAACGTATCACGAATAACGTAAAACGTATAACGCATAACGTATAACGTATAACGTGTAACGAAGAACGTATAACGAATAACGTAAAACGTATTACGTATTACATATTTCGTATGACGTATAACGTATAACGTATTACATATTTCGTATGACGTATAACGTATAACGTATAACGTATAACGTATAACGTATAACGTATAACGTATAACGTATAACGTATAACGTATAACGTATAACGTATAACGTATAACGTATAACGTATAACGTATAACGTATAACGTATAACGTATAACGTATAACGTATAACGTATAACGTATAACGTATAACGTATAACGTATAACGTATAACGTATAACGTATAACGTATAACGTATAACGTATAACGTATAACGTATAACGTATAACGTATAACGTATAACGTATAACGTATAACGTATAACGAATAACGTAAAACGTATAACGCATAACGTATAACGTATAACGTGTAACGAAGAACTTATACCGTATAACGTATAACGTATATCGTATAACGTATAACGCATAAAGAATAACGTATAACGTATAACCTATGACGTATAACGTATAACGTATAACGTATATCGTATAACGTATAACGTATAACGTATAACGTATAACGTATGACGTATAACGTATAACGTATAACGTATAACGTATAACGGATAACGTATAACGTATAACGTATAACGTATAACGTATAACGTATATCGTATAACGTATAACGTACAACGTACAACGAATAACGCAAATCGTATAACGCATAACGTATAACGTATAACGTGTAACGAAGGACGTATAACGAATAACGTATAACGTATATCGTATAACGTATAACGTATAACGTATGACGTATAACGCATAACGTATAACGTATAACGTATAACGTATAACGTATAACGTATAACGTATAACGTATAACGTATAACGTATAACGTATAACGTATAACGTATAACGTATAACGTATAACGTATAACGTATAACGTATAACGTATAACGTATAACGTATAACGTATAACGTATAACGTATAACGTATAACGTATAACGTATAACGTATAACGTATAACGTATAACGTATAACGTACAACGTACAACGAATAACGCAAATCGTATAACGCATAACGTATAACGTATAACGTATAACGTATACCGTATGACGTATAACGTATAACGTATCACGAATAACGTAAAACGTATAACGCATAACGTATAACGTATAACGTGTAACGAAGAACGTATAACGAATAACGTAAAACGTATTACGTATTACATATTTCGTCTGACGTATAACGTATAACGTATTACATATTTCGTATGACGTATAACGTATAACGTATAACGTATAACGTATAACGTATAACGTATAACGTATAACGTATAACGTATAACGTATAACGTATAACGTATAACGTATAACGTATAACGTATAACGTATAACGTATAACGTATAACGTATAACGTATAACGTATAACGTATAACGTATAACGTATAACGTATAACGTATAACGTATAACGTATAACGTATAACGTATAACGTATAACGTATAACGTATAACGTATAACGTATAACGTATAACGTATAACGTATAACGTATAACGTATAACGAATAACGTAAAACGTATAACGCATAACGTATAACGTATAACGTGTAACGAAGAACTTATACCGTATAACGTATAACGTATATCGTATAACGTATAACGCATAAAGAATAACGTATAACGTATAACCTATGACGTATAACGTATAACGTATAACGTATATCGTATAACGTATAACGTATAACGTATAACGTATAACGTATGACGTATAACGTATAACGTATAACGTATAACGTATAACGTATAACGTATAACGTATAACGTATAACGTATAACGTATAACGTATAACGTATAACGTGTAACGTATAACGTATAACGTATAACGTATACCGTATGACGTATAACGTATGACGTATCACGAATAACGTAAAACGTATAACGCATAACGTATAACGTATAACGTGTAACGAAGAACGTATAACGAATAACGTAAAACGTATAACGCATAACATGTAACGTATAACGTATAACGTATAACGTATAACGTATAACGTATAACGTATAACGTATAACGTATAACGTATAACGTATAACGTATAACGTATAACGTAAAACGTATAACGCATAACGTATATCGTATACCGTATAACGTATAACGTATATCGTATAACGTATACCGCATAAAGAATAACGTATAACGTATGACGTATCACGAATAACGAAAAACGTATAACGCATAACGTATAACGTATAACGTATAACGTATAACGTATAACGTATAACGTATAACGTATAACGTATAACGTATAACGTATAACGTATAACGTATAACGTATAACGTATAACGTATAACGTATAACGTATAACGTATAACGTATAACGTATTACGTATAACGTATAACGTATAACGTATAACGTATAACGTATAACGAATAACGTATAACGAATAACGTATAACGAATAACGTAAAACGTATGACGCATTACATATTACGTATAACGTAGAACGTATAACGTATAACGTATATCGTAAAACGTATAACGTATAACGTATAACGTATAACGTATAACGAATAACGTAAAACGTATAACGCATAACGTATAACGTATAACGTGTAACGAAGAACTTATACCGTATAACGTATAACGTATATCGTATAACGTATAACGCATAAAGAACAACGTATAACGTATAACCTATGACGTATAACGTATAACGTATAACGTATATCGTATAACGTATAACGTATAACGTATAACGTATAACGTATGACGTATAACGTATAACGTATAACGTATAACGTATAACGTATAACGTATAACGTATAACGTATAACGTATAACGCATAACGTATAACGTATAACGTATAACGTATAACGTATAACGTATAACGTATAACGTATAACGTATAACGTATAACGTATAACGTATAACGTATAACGTATAACGTATAACGTATAACGTATAACGTATAACGTATAACGTATACCGTATGACGTATAACGTATAACGTATCACGAATAACGTAAAACGTATAACGCATAACGTATAACGTATAACGTGTAACGAAGAACGTATAACGAATAACGTAAAACGTATTACGTATTACATATTTCGTATGACGTATAACGTATAACGTATTACATATTTCGTATGACGTATAACGTATAACGTATAACGTATAACGTATAACGTATAACGTATAACGTATAACGTATAACGTATAACGTATAACGTATAACGTATAACGTATAACGTATAACGTATAACGTATAACGTATAACGTATAACGTATAACGTATAACGTATAACGTATAACGTATAACGTATAACGTATAACGTATAACGTATAACGTATAACGTATAACGTATAACGTATAACGTATAACGTATAACGTATAACGTATAACGTATAACGTATAACGTATAACGTATAACGTATAACGTATAACGAATAACGTATAACGTATAACGTATAACGTATAACGTATAACGTATAACGTATAACGTATAACGTATAACGTATAACGTATAACGTATAACGTATAACGTATAACGTATAACGTATAACGTATAACGTATAACGTATAACGTATAACGTATAACGTATAACGTATAACGTATAACGTATAACGTATAACGAATAACGTAAAACGTATAACGCATAACGTATAACGTATAACGTGTAACGAAGAACTTATACCGTATAACGTATAACGTATATCGTATAACGTATAACGCATAAAGAATAACGTATAACGTATAACCTATGACGTATAACGTATAACGTATAACGTATATCGTATAACGTATAACGTATAACGTATAACGTATAACGTATGACGTATAACGTATAACGTATAACGTATAACGTATAACGGATAACGTATAACGTATAACGTATAACGTATAACGTATAACGTATATCGTATAACGTATAACGTACAACGTACAACGAATAACGCAAATCGTATAACGCATAACGTATAACGTATAACGTGTAACGAAGGACGTATAACGAATAACGTATAACGTATATCGTATAACGTATAACGTATAACGTATGACGTATAACGCATAACGTATAACGTATAACGTATAACGTATAACGTATAACGTATAACGTATAACGTATAACGTATAACGTATAACGTATAACGTATAACGTATAACGTATAACGTATAACGTATAACGTATAACGTATAACGTATAACGTATAACGTATAACGTATAACGTATAACGTATAACGTATAACGTATAACGTATAACGTATAACGTATAACGTATAACGTACAACGTACAACGAATAACGCAAATCGTATAACGCATAACGTATAACGTATAACGTATAACGTATACCGTATGACGTATAACGTATAACGTATCACGAATAACGTAAAACGTATAACGCATAACGTATAACGTATAACGTGTAACGAAGAACGTATAACGAATAACGTAAAACGTATTACGTATTACATATTTCGTCTGACGTATAACGTATAACGTATTACATATTTCGTATGACGTATAACGTATAACGTATAACGTATAACGTATAACGTATAACGTATAACGTATAACGTATAACGTATAACGTATATCGTATAACGTATAACGAATAACGTAAAACGTATAACGCATAACGTATAACGTATAACGTGTAACGAAGAACTTATACCGTATAACGTATAACGTATATCGTATAACGTATAACGCATAAAGAATAACGTATAACGTATAACCTATGACGTATAACGTATAACGTATAACGTATATCGTATAACGTATAACGTATAACGTATAACGTATAACGTATGACGTATAACGTATAACGTATAACGTATAACGTATAACGTATAACGTATAACGTATAACGTATAACGTATAACGTATAACGTATAACGTATAACGTGTAACGTATAACGTATAACGTATAACGTATACCGTATGACGTATAACGTATGACGTATCACGAATAACGTAAAACGTATAACGCATAACGTATAACGTATAACGTGTAACGAAGAACGTATAACGAATAACGTAAAACGTATAACGCATAACATGTAACGTATAACGTATAACGTATAACGTATAACGTATAACGTATAACGTATAACGTATAACGTATAACGTATAACGTATAACGTATAACGTATAACGTAAAACGTATAACGCATAACGTATATCGTATACCGTATAACGTATAACGTATATCGTATAACGTATACCGCATAAAGAATAACGTATAACGTATGACGTATCACGAATAACGAAAAACGTATAACGCATAACGTATAACGTATAACGTATAACGTATAACGTATAACGTATAACGTATAACGTATAACGTATAACGTATAACGTATAACGTATAACGTATAACGTATAACGTATAACGTATAACGTATAACGTATAACGTATAACGTATAACGTATAACGTATTACGTATAACGTATAACGTATAACGTATAACGTATAACGTATAACGAATAACGTATAACGAATAACGTATAACGAATAACGTAAAACGTATGACGCATTACATATTACGTATAACGTAGAACGTATAACGTATAACGTATATCGTAAAACGTATAACGTATAACGTATAACGTATAACGTATAACGAATAACGTAAAACGTATAACGCATAACGTATAACGTATAACGTGTAACGAAGAACTTATACCGTATAACGTATAACGTATATCGTATAACGTATAACGCATAAAGAACAACGTATAACGTATAACCTATGACGTATAACGTATAACGTATAACGTATATCGTATAACGTATAACGTATAACGTATAACGTATAACGTATGACGTATAACGTATAACGTATAACGTATAACGTATAACGTATAACGTATAACGTATAACGTATAACGTATAACGCATAACGTATAACGTATAACGTATAACGTATAACGTATAACGTATAACGTATAACGTATAACGTATAACCTATAACGTATAACGTATAACGTATAACGTATAACGTATAACGTATAACGTATAACGTATAACGTATACCGTATGACGTATAACGTATAACGTATCACGAATAACGTAAAACGTATAACGCATAACGTATAACGTATAACGTGTAACGAAGAACGTATAACGAATAACGTAAAACGTATTACGTATTACATATTTCGTATGACGTATAACGTATAACGTATTACATATTTCGTATGACGTATAACGTATAACGTATAACGTATAACGTATAACGTATAACGTATAACGTATAACGTATAACGTATAACGTATAACGTATAACGTATAACGTATAACGTATAACGTATAACGTATAACGTATAACGTATAACGTATAACGTATAACGTATAACGTATAACGTATAACGTATAACGTATAACGTATAACGTATAACGTATAACGTATAACGTATAACGTATAACGTATAACGTATAACGTATAACGTATAACGTATAACGTATAACGTATAACGTATAACGAATAACGTATAACGTATAACGTATAACGTATAACGTATAACGTATAACGTATAACGTATAACGTATAACGTATAACGTATAACGTATAACGTATAACGTATAACGTATAACGTATAACGTATAACGTATAACGTATAACGTATAACGTATAACGTATAACGTATAACGTATAACGTATAACGAATAACGTAAAACGTATAACGCATAACGTATAACGTATAACGTGTAACGAAGAACTTATACCGTATAACGTATAACGTATATCGTATAACGTATAACGCATAAAGAATAACGTATAACGTATAACCTATGACGTATAACGTATAACGTATAACGTATATCGTATAACGTATAACGTATAACGTATAACGTATAACGTATGACGTATAACGTATAACGTATAACGTATAACGTATAACGGATAACGTATAACGTATAACGTATAACGTATAACGTATAACGTATATCGTATAACGTATAACGTACAACGTACAACGAATAACGCAAATCGTATAACGCATAACGTATAACGTATAACGTGTAACGAAGGACGTATAACGAATAACGTATAACGTATATCGTATAACGTATAACGTATAACGTATGACGTATAACGCATAACGTATAACGTATAACGTATAACGTATAACGTATAACGTATAACGTATAACGTATAACGTATAACGTATAACGTATAACGTATAACGTATAACGTATAACGTATAACGTATAACGTATAACGTATAACGTATAACGTATAACGTATAACGTATAACGTATAACGTATAACGTATAACGTATAACGTATAACGTATAACGTATAACGTATAACGTACAACGTACAACGAATAACGCAAATCGTATAACGCATAACGTATAACGTATAACGTATAACGTATACCGTATGACGTATAACGTATAACGTATCACGAATAACGTAAAACGTATAACGCATAACGTATAACGTATAACGTGTAACGAAGAACGTATAACGAATAACGCAAAACGTATTACGTATTACATATTTCGTCTGACGTATAACGTATAACGTATTACATATTTCGTATGACGTATAACGTATAACGTATAACGTATAACGTATAACGTATAACGTATAACGTATAACGTATAACGTATAACGTATAACGTATAACGTATAACGTATAACGTATAACGTATAACGTATAACGTATAACGTATAACGTATAACGTATAACGTATAACGTATAACGTATAACGTATAACGTATAACGTATAACGTATAACGTATAACGTATAACGTATAACGTATAACGTATAACGTATAACGTATAACGTATAACGTATAACGTATAACGTATAACGAATAACGTAAAACGTATAACGCATAACGTATAACGTATAACGTGTAACGAAGAACTTATACCGTATAACGTATAACGTATATCGTATAACGTATAACGCATAAAGAATAACGTATAACGTATAACCTATGACGTATAACGTATAACGTATAACGTATATCGTATAACGTATAACGTATAACGTATAACGTATAACGTATGACGTATAACGTATAACGTATAACGTATAACGTATAACGTATAACGTATAACGTATAACGTATAACGTATAACGTATAACGTATAACGTATAACGTGTAACGTATAACGTATAACGTATAACGTATACCGTATGACGTATAACGTATGACGTATCACGAATAACGTAAAACGTATAACGCATAACGTATAACGTATAACGTGTAACGAAGAACGTATAACGAATAACGTAAAACGTATAACGCATAACATGTAACGTATAACGTATAACGTATAACGTATAACGTATAACGTATAACGTATAACGTATAACGTATAACGTATAACGTATAACGTATAACGTATAACGTAAAACGTATAACGCATAACGTATATCGTATACCGTATAACGTATAACGTATATCGTATAACGTATACCGCATAAAGAATAACGTATAACGTATGACGTATCACGAATAACGAAAAACGTATAACGCATAACGTATAACGTATAACGTATAACGTATAACGTATAACGTATAACGTATAACGTATAACGTATAACGTATAACGTATAACGTATAACGTATAACGTATAACGTATAACGTATAACGTATAACGTATAACGTATAACGTATAACGTATAACGTATTACGTATAACGTATAACGTATAACGTATAACGTATAACGTATAACGAATAACGTATAACGAATAACGTATAACGAATAACGTAAAACGTATGACGCATTACATATTACGTATAACGTAGAACGTATAACGTATAACGTATATCGTAAAACGTATAACGTATAACGTATAACGTATAACGTATAACGAATAACGTAAAACGTATAACGCATAACGTATAACGTATAACGTGTAACGAAGAACTTATACCGTATAACGTATAACGTATATCGTATAACGTATAACGCATAAAGAACAACGTATAACGTATAACCTATGACGTATAACGTATAACGTATAACGTATATCGTATAACGTATAACGTATAACGTATAACGTATAACGTATGACGTATAACGTATAACGTATAACGTATAACGTATAACGTATAACGTATAACGTATAACGTATAACGTATAACGCATAACGTATAACGTATAACGTATAACGTATAACGTATAACGTATAACGTATAACGTATAACGTATAACGTATAACGTATAACGTATAACGTATAACGTATAACGTATAACGTATAACGTATAACGTATAACGTATACCGTATGACGTATAACGTATAACGTATCACGAATAACGTAAAACGTATAACGCATAACGTATAACGTATAACGTGTAACGAAGAACGTATAACGAATAACGTAAAACGTATTACGTATTACATATTTCGTATGACGTATAACGTATAACGTATTACATATTTCGTATGACGTATAACGTATAACGTATAACGTATAACGTATAACGTATAACGTATAACGTATAACGTATAACGTATAACGTATAACGTATAACGTATAACGTATAACGTATAACGTATAACGTATAACGTATAACGTATAACGTATAACGTATAACGTATAACGTATAACGTATAACGTATAACGTATAACGTATAACGTATAACGTATAACGTATAACGTATAACGTATAACGTATAACGTATAACGTATAACGTATAACGAATAACGTAAAACGTATAACGCATAACGTATAACGTATAACGTGTAACGAAGAACTTATACCGTATAACGTATAACGTATATCGTATAACGTATAACGCATAAAGAATAACGTATAACGTATAACCTATGACGTATAACGTATAACGTATAACGTATATCGTATAACGTATAACGTATAACGTATAACGTATAACGTATGACGTATAACGTATAACGTATAACGTATAACGTATAACGGATAACGTATAACGTATAACGTATAACGTATAACGTATAACGTATATCGTATAACGTATAACGTACAACGTACAACGAATAACGAAAATCGTATAACGCATAACGTATAACGTATAACGTGTAACGAAGGACGTATAACGAATAACGTATAACGTATATCGTATAACGTATAACGTATAACGTATGACGTATAACGCATAACGTATAACGTATAACGTATAACGTATAACGTATAACGTATAACGTATAACGTATAACGTATAACGTATAACGTATAACGTATAACGTATAACGTATAACGTATAACGTATAACGTATAACGTATAACGTATAACGTATAACGTATAACGTATAACGTATAACGTATAACGTATAACGTATAACGTATAACGTATTACGTATAACGTATAACGTATAACGTATAACGTACAACGTACAACGAATAACGCAAATCGTATAACGCATAACGTATAACGTATAACGTATAACGTATACCGTATGACGTATAACGTATAACGTATCACGAATAACGTAAAACGTATAACGCATAACGTATAACGTATAACGTGTAACGAAGAACGTATAACGAATAACGTAAAACGTATTACGTATTACATATTTCGTCTGACGTATAACGTATAACGTATTACATATTTCGTATGACGTATAACGTATAACGTATAACGTATAACGTATAACGTATAACGTATAACGTATAACGTATAACGTATAACGTATAACGTATAACGTATAACGTATAACGTATAAGTTATAACGTATAACGTATAACGTATAACGTATAACGTATAACGTATAACGTATAACGTATAACGTATAACGTATAACGTATAACGTATAACGTATAACGTATAACGTATAACGTATAACGTATAACGTATAACGTATAACGTATAACGTATAACGTATAACGTATAACGTATAACGTATAACGTATAACGAATAACGTAAAACGTATAACGCATAACGTATAACGTATAACGTGTAACGAAGAACTTATACCGTATAACGTATAACGTATATCGTATAACGTATAACGCATAAAGAATAACGTATAACGTATAACCTATGACGTATAACGTATAACGTATAACGTATATCGTATAACGTATAACGTATAACGTATAACGTATAACGTATGACGTATAACGTATAACGTATAACGTATAACGTATAACGTATAACGTATAACGTATAACGTATAACGTATAACGTATAACGTATAACGTATAACGTGTAACGTATAACGTATAACGTATAACGTATACCGTATGACGTATAATGTATGACGTATCACGAATAACGTAAAACGTATAACGCATAACGTATAACGTATAACGTGTAACGAAGAACGTATAACGAATAACGTAAAACGTATAACGCATAACATGTAACGTATAACGTATAACGTATAACGTATAACGTATAACGTATAACGTATAACGTATAACGTATAACGTATAACGTATAACGTATAACGTAAAACGTATAACGCATAACGTATATCGTATACCGTATAACGTATAACGTATATCGTATAACGTATACCGCATAAAGAATAACGTATAACGTATGACGTATCACGAATAACGAAAAACGTATAACGCATAACGTATAACGTATAACGTATAACGTATAACGTATAACGTATAACGTATAACGTATAACGTATAACGTATAACGTATAACGTATAACGTATAACGTATAACGTATAACGTATAACGTATAACGTATAACGTATAACGTATTACGTATAACGTATAACGTATAACGTATAACGTATAACGTATAACGAATAACGTATAACGAATAACGTATAACGAATAACGTAAAACGTATGACGCATTACATATTACGTATAACGTAGAACGTATAACGTATAACGTATATCGTAAAACGTATAACGTATAACGTATAACGTATAACGTATAACGAATAACGTAGAACGTATAACGCATAACGTATAACGTATAACGTGTAACGAAGAACTTATACCGTATAACGTATAACGTATATCGCATAACGTATAACGCATAAAGAACAACGTATAACGTATAACCTATGACGTATAACGTATAACGTATAACGTATATCGTATAACGTATAACGTATAACGTATAACGTATAACGTATGACGTATAACGTATAACGTATAACGTATAACGTATAACGTATAACGTATAACGTATAACGTATAACGTATAACGTATAACGTATAACGTATAACGTATAACGTATAACGTGTAACGTATAACGTATAACGTATAACGTATACCGTATGACGTATAACGTATGACGTATCACGAATAACGTAAAACGTATAACGCATAACGTATAACGTATAACGTGTAACGAAGAACGTATAACGAATAACGTAAAACGTATAACGCATAACATGTAACGTATAACGTATAACGTATAACGTATAACGTATAACGTATAACGTATAACGTATAACGTATAACGTATAACGTATAACGTATAACGTATAACGTATAACGTAAAACGTATAACGCATAACGTATATCGTATACCGTATAACGTATAACGTATATCGTATAACGTATACCGCATAAAGAATAACGTATAACGTATAACCTATGACGTATAACGTATAACGTATAATGTATAACGTATATCGTATAACGTATAACGTATAAAGTATAACGTATAACGTATGACGTATAACGTATAACGTATAACGTATAACGTATAACGGATAACGTATAACGTATAACGTATAACGTATATCGTATACCGTATAACGTATAACGTATAACGTATAAGGTATAACGAATAACGTATAACGTATAACGTATAACGTATAACGTATAACCTATAACGTATAACGTACAACGTACAACGAATAACGCAAATCGTATAACGCATAACGTATAACGTATAACGTGTAACGAAGAACGTATAACGAATAACGTATAACGCATAACGTATAACGTATAACGTATAACGTATAACGTATAACGTATAACGTATAACGTATAACGTATAACGTATAACGTATAACGTATAACGTATAACGTATAACGTATAACGTATAACGTATAACGTATAACGTATACCGTATGACGTATAACGTATAACGTATCACGAATAACGTAAAACGTATAACGCATAACGTATAACGTATAACGTGTAACGAAGAACGTATAACGAATAACGTAAAACGTATTACGTCTTACATATTTCGTATGACGTATAACGAATATCGTATAACGTATAACGTATAACGTATAACGTATAACGTATAACGTATAACGTATAACGTATAACGTATAACGTATAACGTATAACGTATAACGTATAACGTATAACGTATAACGTATAACGTATAACGTATAACGTATAACGTATAACGTATAACGTATAACGTATAACGTATAACGTATAACGTATAACGTATAACGTATAACGTATAACGTATAACGTATAACGTATAACGTATAACGTATAACGTATAACGTATAACGTATAACGTATAACGTATAACGTATAACGTATTACGTATAACGTATAACGTGTAACGAAGAACGTATAACGAATAACGTATAACGCATAACGTATAACGTATAACGTATAACGTATAACGTATAACGTATAACGTATAACGTATAACGTATAACGTATAACGTATAACGTATAACGTATAACGTATAACGTATAACGTATAACGTATAACGTATAACGTATACCGTATGACGTATAACGTATAACGTATCACGAATAACGTAAAACGTATAACGCATAACGTATAACGTATAACGTGTAACGAAGAACGTATAACGAATAACGTAAAACGTATTACGTCTTACATATTTCGTATGACGTATAACGAATAACGTATAACGTATAACGTATAACGTATAACGTATAACGTATAACGTATAACGTATAACGTATAACGTATAACGTATAACGTATAACGTATAACGTATAACGTATAACGTATAACGTATAACGTATAACGTATAACGTATAACGTATAACGTATAACGTATAACGTATAACGTATAACGTATAACGTATAACGTATAACGTATAACGTATAACGTATAACGTATAACGTATAACGTATAACGTATAACGTATTACGTATAACGTATAACGTATAACGTATAACGTGTAACGTATAACGTACAACGAATAACGTATAACGTGTAACGTATAACGAATAACGTAAAACGTATGACGCATTACATATGACGTATAACGTAGAACGTATAACGTATAACGTATATCGTAAAACGTATAACGTATAACGTATAACGTATAACGTGTAACGAATAACGTAAAACGTATAACGCATAACGTATAACGTATAACGTGTAATGAAGAACGTATAACGAATAACGTATAACGTATATCGTATAACGTAGAACGTATAACGTATAACGTATAACGTATATCGTATAACGTATAACGCATAAAGAATGACGTATAACGTATAACGTATAACGTATAACGTATAACGTTTAACGTATAACGTATAACGTATAACGTATAACGTATAACGCATAACGTATAACGTATAACGTGTAACGAAGAACGTATAACGAATAACGTAAAACGTATAACGCATAACATGTAACGTATAACGTATAACGTATAACGTATAACGTATAACGTATAACGTATAACGTATAACGTATAACGTATAACGTATAACGTATAACGTAAAACGTATAACGCATAACGTATATCGTATACCGTATAACGTATAACGTATATCGTATAACGTATACCGCATAAGAATAACGTATAACGTATAACCTATGACGTATAACATATAACGTATTATGTATAACGTATATCGTATAACGTATAACGTATAACGTATAACGTATAACGTATGACGTATAACGTATAACGTATAACGTATAACGTATAACGGATAACGTATAACGTATAACGTATAACGTATATCGTATACCGTATAACGTATAACGTATAACGTATAAGGTATAACGAATAAAGTATAACGTATAACGTATAACGTATAACGTATAACGTATAACCTATAACGTATAACGTACAACGTACAACCAATAACGCAAATCGTATAACGCATAACGTATAACGTATAACGTGTAACGAAGAACGTATAACGAATAACGTATAACGTATATCGTATAACGTATAACGTATAACGTATGACGTATAACGCATAACGTATAACGTATAACGTATAACGTATAACGTATAACGTATAACGTATAACGTATAACGTATAACGTATAACGTATAACGTATAACGTATAACGTATAACGTATAACGTATACCGTATGACGTATAACGTATAACGTATCACGAATAACGTAAAACGTATAACGCATAACGTATAACGTATAACGTGTAACGAAGAACGTATAACGAATAACGTAAAACGTATTACGTGTTACATATTTCGTATGACGTATAACGTATAACTTATAACGTATAACGTATAACGTATAACGAATAACGTAAAACGTTTAACGCATAACGTATATCGTATACCGTATAACGTATAACGTATATCGTATAACGTATAACGCCTAATGAATAACGTATAACGTATAACCTATGACGTATAACGTATAACGTATAACGTATAACGTATAAAGAATAACGTATAACGTATAACGTATAACGAATAACGTAAAACGTATAACGTATAAAGCATAACGTATAACGTATAACGTGTAACGAAGAACGTATAACGAATAACGTATAACGTATATCGTATAACGTAGAAGGTATAACGTATAACGTATATCGTAAAACGTATAACGTATAACGTATAACGTATAACGTATAACGTATAACGTATAACGTATAACGTATAACGTATACCGTATAACGTATAACGTATATCGTACAACGTATATCGTAAAACGTATAACGTATGACGTATAAAGAATAACGTATAACGTATAACGTATAAAGAATAACGTATAACGTATAACGTATAACGAATAACGTAAAACGTATAACGCATAACGTATAACGTATAACGTATAACGTGTAACGAAGAACGTATATCGAGTAACGTATAACGTATATCGTATAACGTAGAACGTATAACGTATAACGTATAACGAATAACGTAAAACGTATGACGCATTACATATTACGTATAACGTAGAACGTATAACGTATAACGTATATCGTAAAACGTATAACGTATAACGTATAACGTATAACGTATAACGAATAACGTAAAACGTATAACGCATAACGTATAACGTATAACGTGTAACGAAGAACGTATAACACATAACGTATAACGTATATCGTATAACGTAGAACGTATAACGTATAACGTATAACGTATAACGTATAACGTATAACGTATAACGTATAACGTATAACGTAGAACGTATAACGTATAACGTATATCGTAAAACGTATAACGTATAACGTATAGCATATAACGTATAACGTATAACGTATAACGTATAACGTATAACGTATACCGTATAACGTATAACGTATAACGTATAACGTATCACGTATAACGTATAACGTATAACGTATAACGTATAACGTATAACGTATAACGTATAACGTATTACGTATAACGTATAACCTATAACGTATAACGTATAACGTATAACGTATAACGTATAACGTATAACGTATAACGTATAACGTATAACGTATAACGTATAACGTATAACGTATAACGTATAACGTATAACGTATAACGTATAACGTATAACGTATAACGTATAACGTATAACGTATAACGTATAACCTATAACGTATAACGTATAACGTATGACGTGTAACGTATAACGTATAACGTATAACGTATAACGTAAAACGTATAACGCATAACGTATATCGTATACCGTATAACGTATAACGTATATCGTATAACGTATAACGCATAAAGAATAACGTATAACGTATAACGTATAACGTATAACGTATAACGAATAACGTAAAACGTATAACGCAAAACGTATATCGCATACCGTATAACGTATAACGTATATCGTATAACGTATAACGCCTAAAGAATAACGTATAACGTATAACCTATGACGTATAACGTATAACGTATAACGTATATCGTATAACGTATAACGTATAACGTATAACGTATAACGTATAACGTATAACGTATAACGTATAACGTATAACGTATAACGTATAACGTATAACGTATAACGTATAACGTATTACGTATAACGTATAACGTATAACGTATAACGTATAACGTATAACGTATAACGTATAACGTATAACGTGTAACGTATAACGTATAACGTATAACGTATAACGTATAACGTATAACGTATAACGTATAACGTATAACGTATAACGTATAACGTATAACGTATAACGTATAACGAATAACGTAAAACGTTTAACGCATAACGTATATCGTATACCGTATAACGTATAACGTATATCGTATAACGTATAACGCCTAATGAATAACGTATAACGTATAACCTATGACGTATAACGTATAACGTATAACGTATAACGTATAAAGAATAACGTATAACGTATAACGTATAACGAATAACGTAAAACGTATAACGTATAAAGCATAACGTATAACGTATAACGTGTAACGAAGAACGTATAACGAATAACGTATAACGTATATCGTATAACGTAGAAGGTATAACGTATAACGTATATCGTAAAACGTATAACGTATAACGTATAACGTATAACGTATAACGTATAACGTATAACGTATACCGTATACCGTATAACGTATAACGTATATCGTACAACGTATATCGTAAAACGTATAACGTATGACGTATAAAGAATAACGTATAACGTATAACGTATAACGTATAAAGAATAACGTATAACGTATAACGTATAACGAATAACGTAAAACGTATAACGCATAACGTATAACGTATAACGTGTAACGAAGAACGTATATCGAGTAACGTATAACGTATATCGTATAACGTAGAACGTATAACGTATAACGTATAACGTATAACGTATAACGTATAACGTATAACGTATAACGTATAACGTATAACGTATAACGAATAACGTAAAACGTATGACGCATTACATATTACGTATAACGTAGAACGTATAACGTATAACGTATATCGTAAAACGTATAAGGTATAACGTATAACGTATAACGTATAACGTATAACGTATAACGTATAACGTATAACGTATACCGTATAACGTATAACGTATAACGTATAACGTATAACGTATACCGTATAACGTATAACGTATATCGTACAACGTATATCGTAAAACGTATAACGTATGACGTATAAAGAATAACGTATAACGTATAACGTATAAAGAATAACGTATAACGTATAACGTATAACGAATAACGTAAAACGTATAACGCATAACGTATAACGTATAACGTGTAACGAAGAACGTATATCGAGTAACGTATAACGTATATCGTATAACGTAGAACGTATAACGTATAACGTATAACGTATAACGTATAACGTAGAACGTATAACGAATAACGTATATCGTAAAACGTATAACGTATAACGTATAACGTATAACGTATAACGTATAACGTGTAACGTATAACGTATGACGTATAAAGAATAACGTATAACGTATAACGTATAAAGAATAACGTATAACGTATAACGTATAACGTATAACGTATAACGCATAACGTATAACGTATAACGTATAACGTATAACGTATATCGTACAACGTATATCGTAAAACGTATAACGTATGACGTATAAAGAATAACGTATAACGTATAACGTATAAAGAATAACGTATAACGTATAACGTATAACGAATAACGTAAAACGTATAACGTATAACGTATAACGTATAACGTATACCGTATAACGTATAACGTATAACGTATAACGTATAACGTATAACGTATAACGTATAACGTATAACGTATTACGTATAACGTATAACGTATAACGTATAACGTATAACGTATAACGTATAACGTATAACGTATAACGTGTAACGTATAACGTATGACGTATAAAGAATAACGTATAACGTATAACGTATAAAGAATAACGTATAACGTATAACGTATAACGTATAACGTATAACGCATAACGTATAACGTATAACGTATAACGTATAACGTATAACGTATAACGTATAACGTAGAACGTATAACGTATAACGTATATCGTAAAACGTATAACGTATAACGTATAACGTATAACGTATAACGTATAACGTATAACGAATAACGTAAAACGTATAACGCATAACGTATAACGTATAACGTGTAACGAAGAACGTATAACGAATAACGTATAACGTATATCGTATAACGTAGAACGTATAACGTATAACGTATAACGTATAACGTATAACGTAGAACGTATAACGAATAACGTATATCGTAAAACGTATAACGTATAACGTATAACGTATAACGTATAACGTATAACGTAAAACGTATAACGCATAACGTATATCGTATACCGTATAACGAATAACGTAAAACGTATAACGCATAACATGTAACGTATAAGGTATAACGTATAACCTATGACGTATAACGTATAACGTATAACGTATAACGTATATCGTATAACGTATAACGTATAACGTATAACGTATAACGTATGACGTATAACGTATAACGTATAACGTATAACGTATAACGGATAACGTATAACGTATAACGTATAACGTATAACGTATACCGTATGACGTATAACGTATGACGTATCACGAATAACGTAAAACGTATAACGCATAACGTATAACGTATAACGTGTAACGAAGAACGTATAACGAATAACGTAAAACGTGTAACGCATAACATGTAACGTATAAGGTATAACGTATAACGTATAACGTATAACGTATAACGAATAACGTAAAACGTATAACGCATAACGTATAACGTATAACGTGTAACGAAGAACGTATAACGAATAACGTATAACGTATAACGTATAACGTATAACGTATAACGTATAACGTATAACGTATAACGTATACCGTATGACGTATAACGTATGACGTATCACGAATAACGTAAAACGTATAACGCATAACGTATAACGTATAACGTATAACGTGTAACGAAGAACGTATAACGAATAACGTAAAACGTGTAACGCATAACATGTAACGTATAAGGTATAACGTATAACGTATAACGTATAACGTATAACGTATAACGTATAACGTATAACGTATAACGTATAACGTATAACGTATAACGTAAAACGTATAACGCATAACGTATATCGTATACCGTATAACGAATAACGTAAAACGTATAACGCATAACATGTAACGTATAAGGTATAACGTATAACCTATGACGTATAACGTATAACGTATAACGTATAACGTATATCGTATAACGTATAACGTATAACGTATAACGTATAACGTATGACGTATAACGTATAACGTATAACGTATAACGTATAACGGATAACGTATAACGTATAACGTATAACGTATATCGTATACCGTATAACGTATAACGTATAACGTATAAGGTATAACGAATAAAGTATAACGTATAACGTATAACGTATATCGTATAACGTATAACGTATAACGTATGACGTATAACGTATAACGTATAACGTATAACGTATAACGTATAACGGATAACGTATAACGTATAACGTATAACGTATATCGTATACCGTATAACGTATAACGTATAACGTATAACGTATAAGGTATAACGAATAAAGTATAACGTATAACGTATAACGTATAACGTATAACGTATAACCTATAACGTATAACGTATAACGTACAACGAATAACGGAAAACGTATAACGTATAACGTATAACGTGTAACGAAGAACGTATAATGAATAACGTAAAACGTATGACGCGTTACATAATACGTATAACGTATAACGTGTAACGAATAACGCAAAACGTATAACGCATAACGTATAACGTATAACGCATATCGTATATCGTATAAAGTATAACGTATAACGTATAACGTATAACGTATAACGTATAACGCATAACGTAAAACGTATAACGTGTAACGAAGAACGTATAACGAATAACGTATAACGTATATCGTATAACGTATAACGTATAACGTATGACGTATAACGTATAACGTATAACGTATAACGTATAACGTATAACGTATAACGTATAACGTATTTCGTATAACGTATAACGTATAACGTATAACGTATAACGTATAACGTATAACGTATAACGTATAACGTATAACGTATAACGTATAACGTATAACGTATTTCGTATAACGTATAACGTATAACGTATAACGTATAACGTATAACGTATAACGTAAAACGTATAACGCATAACGTATAACGTATAACGTGTAACGAAGAACGTATAACGAATAACGAATAACGTAAAACGTATATCGTATAACGTATAACGTATAACGTATAACGTATAACGTATAATGTATAACGTATAACGTATAACGTATAACGTATAACTTATAACGTGTAACGTATAACGTATAACGTATAACGTATAACGTATAACGTATAACGCATAACGTATGACGCATAGCGTGTAACGTATAACGTGTAACGAAGAACGTATAACGAATAACGTATAACGTATATCGTATAACGTATAACGTATAACGTATAACGTATAACGTATAACGTATAACGTATAACGTATAACGTATAACGTATAACGTATAACGTATAACGTATAACGTATAACGTATAACGTATAACGTATAACGTATAACGTATAACGGATAACGAATATCGTATAACGTATAACGTATAGCGTATAACGTATAACGTATAACGGGTATCGTATAACTTATGACATATTACTTATAACGTATGACGTATAACGTATAACTTGTAACGAAAAACGTATAACGAATAACGTAAAACGTATGACGCGTTACATAATACGTATAACGTATAACTTGTAACGAATAACGCAAAACGTATAACGCATAGCGTATAACGTATAACGTGTAACGAAGAACGTATAACGAATAACGTATAACGTATATCGTATAACGTATAACGTATAACGTATAACGTATAACGTATAACGTATAACGTATACCGTATGACGTATAACGTATAACGTATCACGAATAACGTAAAACGTATAACGCATAACGTATAACGGATAACGTGTAACGAAGAACGTATAACGTATGACGTATAACGTATAACGTATAACGTATAACGTATAACGCATAACGTTTAACGTATAACGTATAACGTATATCGTATACCGTATAACGTATAACGTATAACGTATAAGGTATAACGTATAAGGTATAACGAATAAAGTATAACGTATAACGTATAACGTATAACGTAAAACCTATAACGTATAACGTATAACGTACAACGAATAACGCAAAACGTATAACGCATAACGTATAACGTATAACGTGTACCGAAGAACGTATAACGAATAACGTATAACGTATATCGTATAACGTATAACGTATAACGTATAACGTATAACGTATAACGTATAACGTATAACGTATAACGTATAACGTATAACGTATAACGTATAACGTATAACGTATAACGTATACCGTATGACGTATAACGTATAACGTATCACGAATAACGTAAAACGTATAAAGCATAACGTATAACGGATAACGTGTAACGAAGAACGTATAACGAATAACGTAAAACGTATATCGTATAACGTATAACGTATAACGTGTAACGTATAACGTATAACGTATAACGTATAACGTATAACGTATAACGTATAACGTATAACGTATAACGTATAACGTATAACGTATAACGTATAACGTATAACGTATAACGTATAACGTATAACGTATAACGTATAACGTATAACGTATAACGTATAACGTATAACGTATAACGTATAACGTATAACGTATAACGTATAACGTATAACGTATAACGTATAACGTATAACGTATAACGTATAACGTATAACGTATAACGTATAACGTATAACGTATAACGTATAACGTATAACGTATAACGTATAACGTATAACGTATAACGTATAACGTATAACGTATAACGTATAACGCATAACGTATAACGTATAACGTATAACGTATAACGTAAAACCTATAACGTACAACGAATAACGCAAAACGTATAACGCATAACGTATAACGTATAACGTGTACCGAAGAACGTATAACGAATAACGTATAACGTATATCGTATAACGTATAACGTATAACGTTTGACGTATAACGTATAACGAATAACGTATAACGTATATCGTATAACGTATAACGTATAACGTATGACGTATAACGTATAACGTATAACGTATAACGTATAACGTATAACGTATAACGTATAACGTATAACGTATAGCGTATCACGTATAACGTATACCGTATGACGTATAACGTATAACGTATCACGAATAACGTAAAACGTATAACGCATAACGTATAACGGATAACGTGTGACGAAGAACGTATAACGAATAACGTAAAACGTATATCGTATAACGTATAACGTATAACGTATACCGTATGACGTATAACGTATAACGTATCACGAATAACGTAAAACGTATAACGCATAACGTATAACGGATAACGTGTAACGAAGAACGTATAGCGAATAACGTATAACGTATATCGTATAACGTATAACGTATAACGTATAACGTATAACGTATAACGTATAACGTATAACGTATAACGTATAACGTATAACGTATAACGTATAACGTATAACTTATAACGTATAACGTATAACGTATAACGTATAACGTATAACGTATAACGTATAACGTATAACGTATAACGTATAACGTATAACGTATAACGTATAACGTATATCGTATAACGTATAACGCATAAAGAATAACGTATAACGTATAAACTATGACGTATAACGTATAACGTATAACGTATATCGTATAACGTATAACGTATAACGTATAACGTATAACGTATAACGTATAACGTATAACGTATAACGTATAACGTATAACGTATAACGTATAACGTATAACGTATAACGTATAACGTATAACGTATAACGTATAACGTAAAACGTATAACGTATAACGTATAACGTATAACGTATAACGTATAACGTATAACGTATAACGTATAACGTATAACGTATAACGTATAACGTATAACGTATAACGTATAACGTATAACGTATAACGTATAACGTATAACGCATAACGTATAACGTATAACGTATAACGTATAACGTATAACGTATAACGTATAACGTATAACGTATAACGTATAACGTATAACGTATAACGTATAACGTATAACGTATAACGTATAACGTATAACGTATAACGTATAACGTATAACGTATAACGTATAACGTATAACGTATAACGTATAACGTATAACGTATAACGTATAACGTATAACGTATAACGTATAACGTATAACGTATAACGTATAACGTATAACGTATAACGTATAACGTATAACGTATAACGTATAACGTATAACGTATAACGTATAACGTATAACGTATAACGTATAACGTATATCGTATAACGTATAACGCATAAAGAATAACGTATAACGTATAAACTATGACGTATAACGTATAACGTATAACGTATATCGTATAACGTATAACGTATAACGTATAACGTATAACGTATGACGGATAACGTGTAACGAAGAACGTATAACGAATAACGTAAAACGTATAACGCATAACATGTAACGTATAACGTATAACGTATAACGTATAACGTATAACGTATAACGTATAACGTATAACGTATAACGTAAAACGTATAACGCATAACGTATATCGTATACCGTATAACCTATAACGTATATCGTATAACGTATAACGCATAAAGAATAACGTATAACATATAACCTATGACGTATAACGTATAACGTATAACGTATAACGTATAACGTATAACGTATAACGTATAACGTATAACGTATAACGTATAACGTATAACGTATAACGTATAACGTATAACGTATAACGTATAACGTATAACGTATAACGTATAACGTATAACGTATAACGTATAACGTATAACGTATAACGTATAACGTATAACGTATAACGTATAACGTATAACGTATAACGTATAACGTATAACGTATAACGTATAACGTATAACGTATAACGTATACCGTATGACGTATAACGTATAACGTATCACGAATAACGTAAAACGTATAACGCATAACGTATAACGGATAACGTGTAACGAAGAACGTATAACGAATAACGTAAAACGTATATCGTATAACGTATAACGTATAACGTATAACGTATAACGTATAACCTATAACGTATAACGTATAACGTGTAACGAAGAACGTATAACGAATAACGTAAAACGTATAACGCATAACATGTAACGTATGACGTATATAGTATAACGTATAACGTATAAGGTATAACGTATAACGTATAACGTATAACGTATAACGTATAACGAATAACGTAAAACGTATAACGCATAACGTATATCGTATACCGTATAACGTATAACGTATAACGTATAACGTATAACGTATAACGTATAACGTATAACGTATAACGTATAACGTATAACGTATAACGTATAACGTATAACGTATAACGTATAACGTATAACGTATACCGTATGACGTATAACGTATGACGTATCACGAATAACGTAAAGCGTATAACGCATAACGTATAACGTATAACGTATAACGTGTAACGAAGAACGTATAACGAATAACGTAAAACGTATAACGCATAACATGTAACGTATAACGTATAACGTATAACGTATAACGTATAACGTATAACGTATAACGTATAACGTAAAACGTATAACGCATAACGTATATCGTATACCGTATAACGTATAACGTATATCGTAAAACGTATAACGCATAAAGAATAACGTATAACGTATAAACTATGACGTATAACGTATAACGTATAACGTATAACGTATATCGTATAACGTATAACGTAGAACGTAGAACGTATAACGTATAACGTATATCGTAAAACGTATAACGTATAATGTATAACGTATAGCGTATAACGTAGAACGTATAACGTATAACGTATAACGTATAACGTATAACGTATAACGTATAACGTATAACGTATAACGTATAACGTATAACGTATAACGTATAACGTATAACGTATAACGTATAACGTATAACGTATAACGAATAACGTAAAACGTATGACGCATTACATATTACGTATAACGTAGAACGTATAACGTATATCGTATACCGTATAACGTATAACGTATATCGTATAACGTATAACGCATAAAGAATAACGTATAACGTATAACCTATGACGTATAACGTATAACGTATAACGTATATCGTATAACGTATAACGTATAACGTATAACGTATAACGTATGACGTATAACGTATAACGTATAACGTATAACGTATAACGTATAACGTATAACGTATAACGTATAACGTATAACGTATAACGTATAACGTATAACGTATAACGTATAACGTATACCGTATGACGTATAACGTATGACGTATCACGAATAACGTAAAGCGTATAACGCATAACGTATAACGTATAACGTATAACGTGTAACGAAGAACGTATAACGAATAACGTAAAACGTATAACGCATAACATGTAACGTATAACGTATAACGTATAACGTATAACGTATAACGTATAACGTATAACGTATAACGTAAAACGTATAACGCATAACGTATATCGTCTACCGTATAACGTATAACGTATATCGTATAACGTATAACGCATAAAGAATAACGTATAACGTATAACCTATGACGTATAACGTATAACGTATAACGTATAACGTATATCGTATAACGTATCACGTAGAACGTAGAACGTATAACGTATAACGTATATCGTAAAACGTATAACGTATAATGTATAACGTATAACGTATAACGTATAACGTATAACGTATAACGTATAACGTATAACGTATAACGTATAACGTATAACGTATAACGTATAACGTATAACGTATAACGTATAACGTATACCGTATAACGTATAACGTATAACGTACAACGTATATCGTAAAACGTATAACGTATGACGTATAAAGAATAACTTATAACGTATAACGTATAAAGAATAACGTAAAACGTATGACGCATTACATATTACGTATAACGTAGAACGTATAACGTATAACGTATTTCGTAAAACGTATAACGTATAACGTATAACGTATAACGAATAACGTATAACGTATAACGCATAACGTATAACGTATAACGTATAACGTATAACGTATAACGTATAACGTATAACGTATAACGTATAACGTATAACGTATAACGCATAACGTAAAACGTATAACGTGTAACGAAGAACGTATAACGAATAACGTATAACGTATATCGTATAACGTATAACGTATAACGTATAACCTATAACGTATAACGTATAACGTATAACGTATAACGTATAACGTATAACCTATGACGTATAACGTATAACGTATAACGTATATCGTATAACGTATAACGTATAACGTATAACGTATAACGTATAACGTATAACGTATAACGTAAAACGTATAACGCATAACGTATATCGTATACCGTATAACGTATAACGTATATCGTATAACGTATAACGCATAAAGAATAACGTATAATGTATAACGTATAACGTATAACGTATAACGTATAACGAATAACGTAAAACGTATAACGCATAACGTATATCGTATACCGTATAACGTATAACGTATATCGTATAACGTATAACGCATAAAGAATAACTTATAACGTATAACGTATAAAGAATAACGTAAAACGTATGACGCATTACATATTACGTATAACGTAGAACGTATAACGTATAACGTATATCGTAAAACGTATAACGTATAACGTATAACGTATAACGAATAACGTAGAACGTAGAACGTATAACGTATAACGTATATCGCAAAACGTATAACGTATAATGTATAACGTATAACGTATAACGTATAACGTATAACGTATAACGTATAACGTATAACGTATAACGTATAACGTATAACGTATAACGTATAACGTATAACGTATAACGTATACCGTATAACGTATAACGTATAACGTACAACGTATATCGTAAAACGTATAACGTATGACGTATAAAGAATAACTTATAACGTATAACGTATAAAGAATAACGTAAAACGTATGACGCATTACATATTACGTATAACGTAGAACGTATAACGTATAACGTATATCGTAAAACGTATAACGTATAACGTATAACGTATAACGTATAACGAATAACGTATAACGTATAACGCATAACGTATAACGTATAACGTATAACGTATAACGTATAACGTATAACGTATAACGTATAACGTATAACGTATAACGTATAACGCATAACGTAAAACGTATAACGTGTAACGAAGAACGTATAACGAATAACGTATAACGTATATCGTATAACGTATAACGTATAACGTATAACCTATAACGTATAACGTATAACGTATAACGTATAACGTATAACGTATAACCTATGACGTATAACGTATAACGTATAACGTATATCGTATAACGTATAACGTATAACGTATAACGTATAACGTATAACGTATAACGTATAACGTAAAACGTATAACGCATAACGTATATCGTATACCGTATAACGTATAACGTATATCGTATAACGTATAACGCATAAAGAATAACGCATAACGTATAACGTATAACGTATAACGTATAACGTATAACGAATAACGTATAACGTATAACGTATAACGTAAAACGTATAACGCATAACGTATATCGTATACCGTATAACGTATAACGTATATCGTATAACGTATAACGCATAAAGAATAACGTATAACGTATAACCTATGACGTATAACGTATAACGTATAACGTATAACGTATATCGTATAACGTATAACGTAGAACGTAGAACGTATAACGTATAACGTATATCGTAAAACGTATAGCGTATAATGTATAACGTATAACGTATAACGTATAACGTATAACGTATAACGTATAACGTATAACGTATAACGTATAACGTATAACGTATAACGTATAACGTATAACGTATAACGTATAACGTATAACGTATAACGTATAACGTATAACGTATAACGTATAACGTATAACGTATAACGTATAACGTATAACGTATAACGTATAACGTATAACGTATAACGTATAACGAATAACGGAAAACGTATGACGCATTACATATTACGTATAACGTAGAACGTATAACGTATATCGTATACCGTATAACGTATAACGTATATCGTATAACGTATAACGCATAAAGAATAACGTATAACGTATAACCTATGACGTATAACGTATAACGTATAACGTATATCGTATAACGTATAACGTATAACGTATAACGTATAACGTATGACGTATAACGTATAACGTATAACGTATAACGTATAACGTATAACGTATAACGTATAACGTATAACGTATAACGTATAACGTATAACGTATAACGTATAACGTATAACGTATAACGTATAACGTATAACGTATAACGTATATCGTATAACGTATAACGCATAAAGAATAACGTATAACGTATAACCTATGACGTATAACGTATAACGTATAACGTATAACGTATATCGTATAACGTATAACGTATAATGTATAACGTATAACGTATAACGTATAACGTATAACGTATAACGTATAACGTATAACGTATAACGTATAACGTATAACGTATAACGTATAACGGATACCGTATAACGTATAACGTATAACGTACAACGTATATCGTAAAACGTATAACGTATGACGTATAAAGAATAACGTATAACGTATAACGTATAAAGAATAACGTAAAACGTATGACGCATTACATATTACGTATAACGTAGAACGTATAACGTATAACGTATATCGTAAAACGTATAACGTATAACGTATAACGTATAACGTATAACGTATAACGTATAACGTATAACGCATAACGTATAACGTATAACGTATAACGTATAACGTATAACGTATAACGTATAACGTATAACGTATAACGTATAACGTATAACGCATAACGTAAAACGTATAACGTGTAACGAAGAACGTATAACGAATAACGTATAACGTATATCGTATAACGTATAACGTATAACGTATAACCTATAACGTATAACGTATAACGTATAACGTATGACGTATAACGTATAACCTATGACGTATAACGTATAACGTATAACGTATATCGTATAACGTATAACGTATAACGTATAACGTATAACGTATAACGTATAACGTATATCGTATAACGTAGAACGTATAACGTTTAACGTATATCGTAAAACGTATAACGTATAACGTATAACGTATAACGTATAACGTATAACGTATAACGTATAACGTATAACGTATACCGTATAACGTATAACGTACAACGTATATCGTAAAACGTATAACGTATGACGTATAAAGAATAACGTATAACGTATAACGTATAAAGAATAACGTATAACGTATAACGTATAACGAATAACGTAAAACGTATAACGCATAACGTATAACGTATAACGTGTAACGAAGAACGTATAACGTATAACGTATAACGTATAACGTATAACGTATGACGTATAACGTATAACGTATAACGTATTACGTATAACGTATAACGTATAACGTATAACGTATAACGTATAACGTATAACGTATAACGTATAACGTATAACGTATAACGAATAACGTAAAACGTATGACGCATTACATATTACGTATAACGTAGAACGTATAACGTATAACGTATATCGTAAAACGTATAACGTATAACGTATAACGTATAACGTATAACGTATAACATATAACGTATAACGTATAACGTATAACGTATAACGTATAACGTATAACGTATAACGTATAACGTATAACGTATACCGTATAACGTATAACGTATAACGTATAACGTATATCGTAAAACGTATAACGTATGACGTATAAAGAATGACTTATAACGTATAACGTATAACGAATAACGTAAAACGTATGACGCATTACATATTACGTATAACGTAGAACGTATAACGTATAACCTATATCGTAAAACGTATAACGTATAACGTATAACGTATAACGTATAACGTATAACGTATAACGCATAACGTATAACGTATAACGTATAACGAATAACGTAAAACGTATAACGCATAACGTATAATGTATAACGTGTAACGAAGAACGTATAACGAATAACGTATAACGTATATCGTATAACGTAGAACGTATAACGTATAACGTATAACGTATAACGTATAACGTATAACGTAGAACGTATAACGAATAACGTATATCGTAAAACGTATAACGTATAACGTATAACGTATAACGTATAACGTATAACGTATAACGTATACCGTATTACGTATAACGTATAACGTATAACGTATAACGTATAACGTATAACGTATGACGTATAACGTATAACGTATAACGTATTACGTATAACGTATAACGTATAACGTATAACGTATAACGTATAACGTATAACGTATAACGTATAACGTATAACGTATAACGAATAACGTAAAACGTATGACGCATTACATATTACGTATAACGTAGAACGTATAACGTATAACGTATATCGTAAAACGTATAACGTATAACGTATAACGTATAACGTATAACGTATAACGTATAACATATAACGTATAACGTATAACGTATAACGTATAACGTATAACGTATAACGTATAACGTATAACGTATAACGTATACCGTATAACGTATAACGTATAACGTATAACGTATATCGTAAAACGTATAACGTATGACGTATAAAGAATGACTTATAACGTATAACGTATAACGAATAACGTAAAACGTATGACGCATTACATATTACGTATAACGTAGAACGTATAACGTATAACCTATATCGTAAAACGTATAACGTATAACGTATAACGTATAACGTATAACGTATAACGTATAACGTATAACGTATAACGCATAACGTATAACGTATAACGTATAACGAATAACGTAAAACGTATAACGCATAACGTATAATGTATAACGTGTAACGAAGAACGTATAACGAATAACGTATAACGTATATCGTATAACGTAGAACGTATAACGTATAACGTATAACGTATAACGTATAACGTAGAACGTATAACGAATAACGTATATCGTAAAACGTATAACGTATAACGTATAACGTATAACGTATAACGTATAACGTATAACGTATAACGTATACCGTATTACGTATAACGTATAACGTATAACGTATAACGTATAACGTATAACGTATAACGTATAACGTATAACGTATAACGTATAACGTATACCGTATGACGTGTAACGTATGACGTATCACGAATAACGTAAAACGTATAACGCATAACGTATAACGTATAACGTGTAACGAAGAACGTATAACGAATAACGTAAAACGTGTAACGCATAACATGTAACGTATAAGGTATAACGTATAACGTATAACGTATAACGTATAACGTATAACGTATAACGTATAACGTATAACGTATAACGTATAACGTATAACGTAAAACGTATAACGCATAACGTATATCGTATACCGTATAACGAATAACGTAAAACGTATAAAGCATAACATGTAACGTATAAGGTATAACGTATAACCTATGACGTATAACGTATAACGTATAACGTATAACGTATATCGTATAACGTATAACGTATAACGTATAACGTATAACGTATAACGTATGACGTATAACGTATAACGTATAACGTATAACGTATAACGGATAACGTATAACGTATAACGTATAACGTATAGCGTATACCGTATAACGTATAACGTATAACGTATAAGGTATAACGAATAAAGTATAACGTATAACGTATAACGTATATCGTATAACGTATAACGTATAACGTATGACGTATAACGTATAACGTATAACGTATAACGTATAACGTATAACGGATAACGTATAACGTATAACGTATAACGTATATCGTATACCGTATAACGTATAACGTATAACGTATAACGTATAAGGTATAACGAATAAAGTATAACATATAACGTATAACGTATAACGTATAACGTATAACCTATAACGTATAACGTATAACGTACAACGAATAACGGAAAACGTATAACGTATAACGTATAACGTGTAACGAAGAACGTATAATGAATAACGTGTAACGAAGGACGTATAACGAATAACGTATAACGTATATCGTATAACGTATAACGTATAACGTATGACGTATAACGTATAACGTATAACGTATAACGTATAACGTATAACGTATAACGTATAACGTATAACGTATAACGTATAACGTATAACGTATAACGTATAACGTATAACGTATAACGTATAACGTATAACGTATAACCTATAACGTATAACGTATAACGTATAACGTATAACGTATAACGTATAACGTATAACGTATATCGTATAACGTATAACGTATAACGTATGACGTATAACGTATAACGTATAACGTATAACGTATAACGTATAACGGATAACGTATAACGTATAACGTATAACGTATATCGTATACCGTATAACGTATAACGTATAACGTATAACGTATAACGTATAAGGTATAACGAATAAAGTATAACGTATAACGTATAACGTATAACGTATAACGTATAACCTATAACGTATAACGTATAACGTATAACGTATAACGTATAACGTATAACGTATAACGAATAACGTAAAACGTATGACGCATTACATATTACGTATAACGTAGAACGTATAACGTATAACGTATATCGTAAAACGTATAACGTATAACGTATAACGTAAAACGTATAACGTGTAACGAAGAACGTATAACGAATAACGTATAACGTATATCGTAAAACGTATAACGTATAACGTATAACGTATAACGTATAACGTATAACGTATAACGTATAACGTATAACGTATACCGTATAACGTATAACGTATAACGTACAACGTATATCGTAAAACGTATAACGTATGACGTATAAAGAATAACGTATAACGTATAACGTATAAAGAATAACGTATAACGTATAACGTATAACGAATAACGTAAAACGTATAACGCATAACGTATAACGTATAACGTGTAACGAAGAACGTATAACGTATAACGTATAACGTATAACGTATAACGTATGACGTATAACGTATAACGTATAACGTATTACGTATAACGTATAACGTATAACGTATAACGTATAACGTATAACGTATAACGTATAACGTATAACGTATAACGTATAACGAATAACGTAAAACGTATGACGCATTACATATTACGTATAACGTAGAACGTATAACGTATAACGTATATCGTAAAACGTATAACGTATAACGTATAACGTATAACGTATAACGTATAACATATAACGTATAACGTATAACGTATAACGTATAACGTATAACGTATAACGTATAACGTATAACGTATAACGTATACCGTATAACGTATAACGTATAACGTATAACGTATATCGTAAAACGTATAACGTATGACGTATAAAGAATGACTTATAACGTATAACGTATAACGAATAACGTAAAACGTATGACGCATTACATATTACGTATAACGTAGAACGTATAACGTATAACCTATATCGTAAAACGTATAACGTATAACGTATAACGTATAACGTATAACGTATAACGTATAACGCATAACGTATAACGTATAACGTATAACGAATAACGTAAAACGTATAACGCATAACGTATAATGTATAACGTGTAACGAAGAACGTATAACGAATAACGTATAACGTATATCGTATAACGTAGAACGTATAACGTATAACGTATAACGTATAACGTATAACGTATAACGTAGAACGTATAACGAATAACGTATATCGTAAAACGTATAACGTATAACGTATAACGTATAACGTATAACGTATAACGTATAACGTATACCGTATTACGTATAACGTATAACGTATAACGTATAACGTATAACGTATAACGTATGACGTATAACGTATAACGTATAACGTATTACGTATAACGTATAACGTATAACGTATAACGTATAACGTATAACGTATAACGTATAACGTATAACGTATAACGTATAACGAATAACGTAAAACGTATGACGCATTACATATTACGTATAACGTAGAACGTATAACGTATAACGTATATCGTAAAACGTATAACGTATAACGTATAACGTATAACGTATAACGTATAACGTATAACATATAACGTATAACGTATAACGTATAACGTATAACGTATAACGTATAACGTATAACGTATAACGTATAACGTATACCGTATAACGTATAACGTATAACGTATAACGTATATCGTAAAACGTATAACGTATGACGTATAAAGAATGACTTATAACGTATAACGTATAACGAATAACGTAAAACGTATGACGCATTACATATTACGTATAACGTAGAACGTATAACGTATAACCTATATCGTAAAACGTATAACGTATAACGTATAACGTATAACGTATAACGTATAACGTATAACGTATAACGTATAACGCATAACGTATAACGTATAACGTATAACGAATAACGTAAAACGTATAACGCATAACGTATAATGTATAACGTGTAACGAAGAACGTATAACGAATAACGTATAACGTATATCGTATAACGTAGAACGTATAACGTATAACGTATAACGTATAACGTATAACGTAGAACGTATAACGAATAACGTATATCGTAAAACGTATAACGTATAACGTATAACGTATAACGTATAACGTATAACGTATAACGTATAACGTATACCGTATTACGTATAACGTATAACGTATAACGTATAACGTATAACGTATAACGTATAACGTATAACGTATAACGTATAACGTATAACGTATACCGTATGACGTGTAACGTATGACGTATCACGAATAACGTAAAACGTATAACGCATAACGTATAACGTATAACGTGTAACGAAGAACGTATAACGAATAACGTAAAACGTGTAACGCATAACATGTAACGTAGTAACGTATAAGGTATACGTATAACGTATAACGTATAACGTATAACGTATAACGTATAACGTATAACGTATAACGTATAACGTATAACGTAAAACGTATAACGCATAACGTATATCGTATACCGTATAACGAATAACGTAAAACGTATAAAGCATAACATGTAACGTATAAGGTATAACGTATAACCTATGACGTATAACGTATAACGTATAACGTATAACGTATATCGTATAACGTATAACGTATAACGTATAACGTATAACGTATAACGTATGACGTATAACGTATAACGTATAACGTATAACGTATAACGGATAACGTATAACGTATAACGTATAACGTATAGCGTATACCGTATAACGTATAACGTATAACGTATAAGGTATAACGAATAAAGTATAACGTATAACGTATAACGTATATCGTATAACGTATAACGTATAACGTATGACGTATAACGTATAACGTATAACGTATAACGTATAACGTATAACGGATAACGTATAACGTATAACGTATAACGTATATCGTATACCGTATAACGTATAACGTATAACGTATAACGTATAAGGTATAACGAATAAAGTATAACATATAACGTATAACGTATAACGTATAACGTATAACCTATAACGTATAACGTATAACGTACAACGAATAACGGAAAACGTATAACGTATAACGTATAACGTGTAACGAAGAACGTATAATGAATAACGTGTAACGAAGGACGTATAACGAATAACGTATAACGTATATCGTATAACGTATAACGTATAACGTATGACGTATAACGTATAACGTATAACGTATAACGTATAACGTATAACGTATAACGTATAACGTATAACGTATAACGTATAACGTATAACGTATAACGTATAACGTATAACGTATAACGTATAACGTATAACGTATAACCTATAACGTATAACGTATAACGTATAACGTATAACGTATAACGTATAACGTATAACGTATATCGTATAACGTATAACGTATAACGTATGACGTATAACGTATAACGTATAACGTATAACGTATAACGTATAACGGATAACGTATAACGTATAACGTATAACGTATATCGTATACCGTATAACGTATAACGTATAACGTATAACGTATAACGTATAAGGTATAACGAATAAAGTATAACGTATAACGTATAACGTATAACGTATAACGTATAACCTATAACGTATAACGTATAACGTACAACGAATAACGGAAAACGTATAACGTATAACGTATAACGTGTAACGAAGAACGTATAATGAATAACGTAAAACGTATGACGCGTTACATAATACGTATAACGTATAACGTGTAACGAATAACGCAAAACGTATAACGCATAACGTATAACGTATAACGTATAACGTATATCGTATAAAGTATAACGTATAACGTATAACGTATAACGTATAACGTATAACGCATAACGTAAAACGTATAACGTGTAACGAAGAACGTATAACGAATAACGTATAACGTATATCGTATAACGTATAACGTATAACGTATGACGTATAACGTATAACGTATAACGTATAACGTATAACGTATAACGTATAACGTATAACGTATTTCGTATAACGTATAACGTATAACGTATAACGTATAACGTATAACGTATAACGTATAACGTATAACGTATAACGTATAACGTATAACGTATTTCGTATAACGTATAACGTATAACGTATAACGTATAACGTATAACGTATAACGTAAAACGTATAACGCATAACGTATAACGTATAACGTGTAACGAAGAACGTATAACGAATAACGAATAACGTAAAACGTATATCGTATAACGTATAACGTATAACGTATAACGTATAACGTATAACGTATAACGTATAACGTATAACGTATAACGTATAACTTATAACGTGTAACGTATAACGTATAACGTATAACGTATAACGTATAACGTATAACGTATAACGTATAACGTATAACGTATAACGTATAACGTATAACGTATAACGTATAACGAATAACGTAAAACGTATGACGCATTACATATTACGTATAACGTAGAACGTATAACGTATAACGTATATCGTAAAACGTATAACGTATAACGTATAACGTATAACGTATAACGTATAACATATAACGTATAACGTATAACGTATAACGTATAACGTATAACGTATAACGTATAACGTATAACGTATAACGTATACCGTATAACGTATAACGTATAACGTATAACGTATATCGTAAAACGTATAACGTATGACGTATAAAGAATGACTTATAACGTATAACGTATAACGAATAACGTAAAACGTATGACGCATTACATATTACGTATAACGTAGAACGTATAACGTATAACGAATAACGTAAAACGTATGACGCATTACATATTACGTATAACGTAGAACGTATAACGTATAACCTATATCGTAAAACGTATAACGTATAACGTATAACGTATAACGTATAACGTATAACGTATAACGTATACCGTATTACGTATAACGTATAACGTATAACGTATAACGTATAACGTATAACGTATGACGTATAACGTATAACGTATAACGTATTACGTATAACGTATAACGTATAACGTATAACGTATAACGTATAACGTATAACGTATAACGTATAACGTATAACGTATAACGAATAACGTAAAACGTATGACGCATTACATATTACGTATAACGTAGAACGTATAACGTATAACGTATATCGTAAAACGTATAACGTATAACGTATAACGTATAACGTATAACGTATAACGTATAACATATAACGTATAACGTATAACGTATAACGTATAACGTATAACGTATAACGTATAACGTATAACGTATAACGTATACCGTATAACGTATAACGTATAACGCATAACGTATATCGTAAAACGTATAACGTATGACGTATAAAGAATGACTTATAACGTATAACGTATAACGAATAACGTAAAACGTATGACGCATTACATATTACGTATAACGTAGAACGTATAACGTATAACCTATATCGTAAAACGTATAACGTATAACGTATAACGTATAACGTATAACGTATAACGTATAACGTATAACGCATAACGTATAACGTATAACGTATAACGAATAACGTAAAACGTATAACGCATAACGTATAATGTATAACGTGTAACGAAGAACGTATAACGAATAACGTATAACGTATATCGTATAACGTAGAACGTATAACGTATAACGTATAACGTATAACGTATAACGTATAACGTAGAACGTATAACGAATAACGTATATCGTAAAACGTATAACGTATAACGTATAACGTATAACGTATAACGTATAACGTATAACGTATAACGTATACCGTATTACGTATAACGTATAACGTATAACGTATAACGTATAACGTATAACGTATAACGTATAACGTATAACGTATAACGTATAACGTATACCGTATGACGTGTAACGTATGACGTATCACGAATAACGTAAAACGTATAACGCATAACGTATAACGTATAACGTGTAACGAAGAACGTATAACGAATAACGTAAAACGTGTAACGCATAACATGTAACGTATAAGGTATAACGTATAACGTATAACGTATAACGTATAACGTATAACGTATAACGTATAACGTATAACGTATAACGTATAACGTATAACGTAAAACGTATAACGCATAACGTATATCGTATACCGTATAACGAATAACGTAAAACGTATAAAGCATAACATGTAACGTATAAGGCATAACGTATAACCTATGACGTATAACGTATAACGTATAACGTATAACGTATATCGTATAACGTATAAGGTATAACGTATAACGTATAACGTATAACGTATGACGTATAACGTATAACGTATAACGTATAACGTATAACGGATAACGTATAACGTATAACGTATAACGTATAGCGTATACCGTATAACGTATAACGTATAACGTATAAGGTATAACGAATAAAGTATAACGTATAACGTATAACGTATATCGTATAACGTATAACGTATAACGTATGACGTATAACGTATAACGTATAACGTATAACGTATAACGTATAACGGATAACGTATAACGTATAACGTATAACGTATATCGTATACCGTATAACGTATAACGTATAACGTATAACGTATAAGGTATAACGAATAAAGTATAACATATAACGTATAACGTATAACGTATAACGTATAACCTATAACGTATAACGTATAACGTACAACGAATAACGGAAAACGTATAACGTATAACGTATAACGTGTAACGAAGAACGTATAATGAATAACGTGTAACGAAGGACGTATAACGAATAACGTATAACGTATATCGTATAACGTATAACGTATAACGTATGACGTATAACGTATAACGTATGACGTATAACGTATAACGTATAACGTATAACGTATAACGGATAACGTATAACGTATAACGTATAACGTATATCGTATACCGTATAGCGTATAACGTATAACGTATAAGGTATAACGAATAAAGTATAACGTATAACGTATAACGTATATCGTATAACGTATAACGTATAACGTATGACGTATAACGTATAACGTATAACGTATAACGTATAACGTATAACGGATAACGTATAACGTATAACGTATAACGTATATCGTATACCGTATAACGTATAACGTATAACGTATAACGTATAACGTATAAGGTATAACGAATAAAGAATAACGTATAACGTATAACGTATAACGTATAACGTATAACCTATAACGTATAACGTATAACGTACAACGAATAACGGAAAACGTATAATGTATAACGTATAACGTGTAACGAAGAACGTATAATGAATAACGTAAAACGTATGACGCGTTACATAATACGTATAACGTATAACGTGTAACGAATAACGCAAAACGTATAACGCATAACGTATAACGTATAACGTATATCGTATATCGTATAAAGTATAACGTATAACGTATAACGTATAACGTATAACGTATAACGCATAACGTAAAACGTATAACGTGTAACGAAGAACGTATAACGTATAACGTATAACGTATAACGTATAACGGATAACGTATAACGTATAACGTATAACGTATATCGTATACCGTATAACGTATAACGTATAACGTATAACGTATAACGTATAAGGTATAACGAATAAAGAATAACGTATAACGTATAACGTATAACGTATAACGTATAACCTATAACGTATAACGTATAACGTACAACGAATAACGGAAAACGTATAATGTATAACGTATAACGTGTAACGAAGAACGTATAATGAATAACGTAAAACGTATGACGCGTTACATAATACGTATAACGTATAACGTGTAACGAATAACGCAAAACGTATAACGCATAACGTATAACGTATAACGTATATCGTATATCGTATAAAGTATAACGTATAACGTATAACGTATAACGTATAACGTATAACGCATAACGTAAAACGTATAACGTGTAACGAAGAACGTATAACGAATAACGTATAACGTATATCGTATAACGTATAACGTATAACGTATGACGTATAACGTATAACGTATAACGTATAACGTATAACGTATAACGTATAACGTATAACGTATAACGTATAACGTATTTCGTATAACGTATAACGTATAACGTATAACGTATAACGTATAACGTATAACGTATAACGTATAACGTATAACGTATAACGTATAACGTATAACGTATTTCGTATAACGTATAACGTATAACGTATAACGTATAACGTATAACGTATAACGTATAACGTAAAACGAATAACGCATAACGTATAACGTATAACGTGTAACGAAGAACGTATAACGAATAACGAATAACGTAAAACGTATATCGTATAACGTATAACGTATAACGTATAACGTATAACGTATAACGTATAACGTATAACGTATAACGTATAACGTATAACGTATAACGTATAACGTATAACGTATAACGTATAACGTATAACGTATAACGTATAACGTATAACGTATAACGTATAACGTATAACGTATAACGTATAACGTATAACGTATAACGGGTATCGTATAACTTATGACGTATTACTTATAACGTATGACGTATAACGTATAACGTATAACGTATAACGTATAACGTATAACGTATAACGTATAACGTAAAACGAATAACGCATAACGTATAACGTATAACGTATAACGTGTAACGAAGAACGTATAATGAATAACGTAAAACGTATGACGCGTTACATAATACGTATAACGTATAACGTGTAACGAATAACGCAAAACGCATAACGCATAACGTATAACGTATAACGGATAACGAATATCGTATAACGTATAACGTATAGCGTATAACGTATAACGTATAACGGGTATCGTATAACTTATGACGTATTACTTATAACGTATGACGTATAACGTATAACTTGTAACGAAAAACGTATAACGAATAACGTAAAACGTATGACGCGTTACATAATACGTATAACGTATAACGTGTAACGAATAACGCAAAACGTATAACGCATAGCGTATAACGTATAACGTGTAACGAATAACGCAAAACGTAGAACGCATAGCGTATAACGTATAACGTGTAACGAAGAACGTATAACGAATAACGTATAACGTATATCGTATAACGTATAACGTATAACGTATAACGTATAACGTATAACGTATAACGTATAACGTATAACGTATAACGTATAACGTATAACGTATAACGTATAACGTATAACGTATAACGTATAACGTATAACGTATAACGTATAACGTATAACGTATAACGTATAACGTATAACGTATAACGTATAACGTATAACGTATAACGTATAACGTATAACGTATAACGTATAACGTATAACGTATAACGTATAACGTATAACGTATAACGTATAACGTATAACGTATAACGTATAACGTATAACGTATAACGTATAACGTATAACGTAGAACGTATAACGAATAACGTATATCGTAAAACGTATAACGTATAACGTATAACGTATAACGTATAACGTATAACGTATAACGTATAACGTATACCGTATTACGTATAACGTATAACGTATAACGTATAACGTATAACGTATAACGTATAACGTATAACGTATAACGTATAACGTATAACGTATAACGTATACCGTATGACGTATAACGTATGACGTATCACGAATAACGTAAAACGTATAACGCATAACGTATAACGTATAACGTGTAACGAAGAACGTATAACGAATAACGTAAAACGTGTAACGCATAACATGTAACGTATAAGGTATAACGTATAACGTATAACGTATAACGTATAACGTATAACGTATAACGTATAACGTATAACGTATAACGTATAACGTATAACGTATAACGTAAAACGTATAACGCATAACGTATATCGTATACCGTATAACGAATAACGTAAAACGTATAACGCATAACATGTAACGTATAAGGTATAACGTATAACCTATGACGTATAACGTATAACGTATAACGTATAACGTATATCGTATAACGTATAACGTATAACGTATAACGTATAACGTATGACGTATAACGTATAACGTATAACGTATAACGTATAACGGATAACGTATAACGTATAACGTATAACGTATATCGTATACCGTATAACGTATAACGTATAACGTATAAGGTATAACGAATAAAGTATAACGTATAACGTATAACGTATATCGTATAACGTATAACGTATAACGTATGACGTATAACGTATAACGTATAACGTATAACGTATAACGTATAACGGATAACGTATAACGTATAACGTATAACGTATATCGTATACCGTATAACGTATAACGTATAACGTATAACGTATAAGGTATAACGAATAAAGTATAACGTATAACGTATAACGTATAACGTATAACGTATAACCTATAACGTATAACGTATAACGTACAACGAATAACGGAAAACGTATAACGTATAACGTATAACGTGTAACGAAGAACGTATAATGAATAACGTAAAACGTATGACGCGTTACATAATACGTATATCGTATAACGTATAACGTATAACGTATAACGTATAACGTATGACGTATAACGTATAACGTATAACGTATAACGTATAACGGATAACGTATAACGTATAACGTATAACGTATATCGTATACCGTATAACGTATAACGTATAACGTATAAGGTATAACGAATAAAGCATAACGTAAAACGTATAACGTGTAACGAAGAACTTATAACGAATAACGTATAACGTATATCGTATAACGTATAACGTATAACGTATGACGTATAACGTATAACGTATAACGTATAACGTATAACGTATAACGTATAACGTATAACGTATAACGTATTTCGTATAACGTATAACGTATAACGTATAACGTATAACGTATAACGTATAACGTATAACGTATAACGTATAACGTATAACGTATAACGTATAACGTATTTCGTATAACGTATAACGTATAACGTATAACGTATAACGTATAACGTATAACGTAAAACGAATAACGCATAACGTATAACGTATAACGTGTAACGAAGAACGTATAACGAATAACGAATAACGTAAAACGTATATCGTATAACGTATAACGTATAACGTATAACGTATAACGTATAATGTATAACGTATAACGTATAACGTATAACGTATAACTTATAACGTGTAACGTATAACGTATAACGTATAACGTATAACGTATAACGTATAACGTATAACGTATAACGTGTAACGAAGAACGTATAATGAATAACGTAAAACGTATGACGCGTTACATAATACGTATAACGTATAACGTGTAACGAATAACGCAAAACGTATAACGCATAACGTATAACGTATAACGTATATCGTATATCGTATAAAGTATAACGTATAACGTATAACGTATAACGTATAACGTATAACGCATAACGTAAAACGTATAACGTGTAACGAAGAACGTATAACGAATAACGTATAACGTATATCGTATAACGTATAACGTATAACGTATGACGTATAACGTATAACGTATAACGTATAACGTATAACGTATAACGTATAACGTATAACGTATAACGTATAACGTATTTCGTATAACGTATAACGTATAACGTATAACGTATAACGTATAACGTATAACGTATAACGTATAACGTATAACGTATAACGTATAACGTATAACGTATAACGTATAACGTATTTCGTATAACGTATAACGTATAACGTATAACGTATAACGTATAACGTATAACGTATAACGTAAAACGAATAACGCATAACGTATAACGTATAACGTGTAACGAAGAACGTATAACGAATAACGAATAACGTAAAACGTATATCGTATAACGTATAACGTATAACGTATAACGTATAACGTATAATGTATAACGTATAACGTATAACGTATAACGTATAACTTATAACGTGTAACGTATAACGTATAACGTATAACGTATAACGTATAACGTATAACGTATAACGTATAACGTATAACGTATAACGTATAACGTATAGCGTATAACGTATAACGTATAACGTATAACGTATAGCGTATAACGTATAACGTATAACGTATAACGTATAACGTATAACGTATAACGTATAACGTATAACGTATAACGTATAACGTATAACGTATAACGTATAACGTATAACGTATAACGTATAACGTATAACGTATAACGTATGACGTATATCGTATAACGTATAACGTATAACGTATGACGTATAACGTATAACGTATAACGTATAACGTATAACGTATAACGTATAACGTATAACGGATAACGTATAACGTATAACGTATAACGTATAACGTATAGCGTATAACGTATAACGTATAACGTATAACGTATAGCGTATAACGTATAACGTATAACGTATAACGTATAACGTATAACGTATAACGTATAACGTATAACGTATAACGTATAACGTAAAACGTATGACGCATAACGTATATCGTATACCGTATAACGTATAACGTATATCGTATAACGTATAACGCATAAAGAATAACGTATAACATATAACCTATGACGTATAACGTATAACGTATAACGTATAACGTATATCGTATAACGTATAACGTATAACGTATAACGTATAACGTATAACGTATAACGTATAACGTATAACGTATAACGTATAACTTATAACGTATAACGTATAACGTATAACGTATAACGTATAACGTATAACGTATAACGAATAACGTATAACGTATAACGTATAACGTATAACGTATAACGTATAACGTATAACGTATAACGTATAACGTATAACGTATAACGGATAACGAATATCGTATAACGTATAACGTATAGCGTATAACGTATAACGTATAACGGGTATCGTATAACTTATGACATATTACTTATAACGTATGACGTATAACGTATAACTTGTAACGAAAAACGTATAACGAATAACGTAAAACGTATGACGCGTTACATAATACGTATAACGTATAACGTGTAACGAATAACGCAAAACGTATAACGCATAGCGTATAACGTATAACGTGTAACGAAGAACGTATAACGAATAACGTATAACGTATATCGTATAACGTATAACGTATAACGTATAACGTATAACGTATAACGTATAACGTATACCGTATGACGTATAACGTATAACGTATCACGAATAACGTAAAACGTATAACGCATAACGTATAACGGATAACGTGTAACGAAGAACGTATAACGTATGACGTATAACGTATAACGTATAACGTATAACGTATAACGTATAACGCATAACGTTTAACGTATAACGTATAACGTATATCGTATACCGTATAACGTATAACGTATAACGTATAAAGTATAACGAATAAAGTATAACGTATAACGTATAACGTATAACGTAAAACCTATAACGTATAACGTATAACGTACAACGAATAACGCAAAACGTATAACGCATAACGTAAAACGTATAACGCATAACGTATAACGGATAACGTGTAACGAAGAACGTATAACGTATGACGTATAACGTATGACGTATAACGAATAACGTATAACGTATAACGTATAACGTATAACGTATAACGTATAACGTATAACGTATAACGTATAACGTATAACGTATACCGTATGACGTATAACGTATAACGTATCACGAATAACGTAAAACGTATAAAGCATAACGTATAACGGATAACGTGTAACGAAGAACGTATAACGAATAACGTAAAACGTATATCGTATAACGTATAACGTATAACGTGTAACGTATAACGTGTAACGTATAACGTATAACGTATAACGTATAACGTATAACGTATAACGTATAACGTATAACGTATAACGTATAACGTATAACGTATAACGTATAACGTATAACGTATAACGTATAACGTATAACGTATAACGTATAACGTATAACGTATAACGTATAACGTATAACGTATAACGTATAACGTATAACGTATAACGTATAACGTATAACGTATAACGTATAACGTATAACGTATAACGTATAACGTATAACGTATAACGTATAACGTATAACGTATAACGTATAACGTATAACGTATAACGTATAACGTATAACGTATAACGTATAACGTATAACGTAAAACCTATAACGTACAACGAATAACGCAAAACGTATAACGCATAACGTATAACGTATAACGTGTACCGAAGAACGTATAACGAATAACGTATAACGTATATCGTATAACGTATAACGTATAACGTTTGACGTATAACGTATAACGAATAACGTATAACGTATATCGTATAACGTATAACGTACAACGTATGACGTATAACGTATAACGTATAACGTATAACGTATAACGTATAACGTATAACGTATAACGAATAACGTATAACGTATAACGTATAACGTATAACGTATAACGTATAACGTATAACGTATAACGTATAACGTATAACGGATAACGAATATCGTATAACGTATAACGTATAGCGTATAACGTATAACGTATAACGGGTATGGTATAACTTATGACATATTACTTATAACGTATGACGTATAACGTATAACTTGTAACGAAAAACGTATAACGAATAACGTAAAACGTATGACGCGTTACATAATACGTATAACGTATAACTTGTAACGAATAACGCAAAACGTATAACGCATAGCGTATAACGTATAACGTGTAACGAAGAACGTATAACGAATAACGTATAACGTATATCGTATAACGTATAACGTATAACGTATAACGTATAACGTATAACGTATACCGTATGACGTATAACGTATAACGTATCACGAATAACGTAAAACGTATAGCGCATAACGTATAACGGATAACGTGTAACGAAGAACGTATAACGTATGACGTATAACGTATAACGTATAACGTATAACGTATAACGCATAACGTTTAACGTATAACGTATAACGTATATCGTATACCGTATAACGTATAACGTATAACGTATAAGGTATAACGAATAAAGTATAACGTATAACGTATAACGTATAACGTAAAACCTATAACGTATAACGTATAACGTACAACGAATAACGCAAAACGTATAACGCATAACGTATAACGTATAAGGTATAACGAATAAAGTATAACGTATAACGTATAACGTATAACGTAAAACCTATAACGTATAACGTATAACGTACAACGAATAACGCAAAACGTATAACGCATAACGTATAACGTATAACGTGTACCGAAGAACGTATAACGAATAACGTATAACGTATATCGTATAACGTATAACGTATAACGTATAACGTATAACGTATAACGAATAACGTATAACGTATAACGTATAACGTATAACGTATAACGTATAACGTATAACGTATAACGTATAACGTATAACGGATAACGAATATCGTATAACGTATAACGTATAGCGTATAACGTATAACGTATAACGGGTATCGTATAACTTATGACATATTACTTATAACGTATGACGTATAACGTATAACTTGTAACGAAAAACGTATAACGAATAACGTAAAACGTATGACGCGTTACATAATACGTATAACGTATAACTTGTAACGAATAACGCAAAACGTATAACGCATAGCGTATAACGTATAACGTATCACGAATAACGTAAAACGTATAAAGCATAACGTATAACGGATAACGTGTAACGAAGAACGTATAACGAATAACGTAAAACGTATATCGTATAACGTATAACGTATAACGTGTAACGTATAACGTATAACGTATAACGTATAACGTATAACGTATAACGTATAACGTATAACGTATAACGTATAACGTATAACGTATAACGTATAACGTATAACGTATAACGTATAACGTATAACGTATAACGTATAACGTATAACGTATAACGTATAACGTATAACGTATAACGTATAACGTATAACGTATAACGTATAACGTATAACGTATAACGTATAACGTATAACGTATAACGTATAACGTATAACGTATAACGTATAACGTATAACGTATAACGTATAACGTATAACGTATAACGTATAACGTATAACGTATAACGTATAACGTATAACGTATAACGCATAACGTATAACGTATAACGTATAACGTATAACGTAAAACCTATAACGTATAACGTATAACGTATAACGTATAACGTATAACGTATAGCGTATCACGTATAACGTATACCGTATGACGTATAACGTATAACGTATCACGAATAACGTAAAACGTATAACGCATAACGTATAACGGATAACGTGTGACGAAGAACGTATAACGAATAACGTAAAACGTATATCGTATAACGTATAACGTATAACGTATACCGTATGACGTATAACGTATAACGTATCACGAATAACGTAAAACGTATAACGCATAACGTATAACGGATAACGTGTAACGAAGAACGTATAACGAATAACGTATAACGTATATCGTATAACGTATAACGTATAACGTATAACGTATAACGTATAACGTATGACGTATAACGTATAACGTATAACGTATAACTTATAACGTATAACGTATAACGTATAACGTATAACGTATAACGTATAACGTATAACGTATAACGTATAACGTATAACGTATAACGTATAACGTATAACGTATATCGTATAACGTATAACGCATAAAGAATAACGTATAACGTATAAACTATGACGTATAACGTATAACGTATAACGTATATCGTATAACGTATAACGTATAACGTATAACGTATAACGTATAACGTATAACGTATAACGTATAACGTATAACGTATAACGTATAACGTATAACGTATAACGTATGACGTATAACGTATAACGTATAACGTATAACGTATAACGTATAACGTATAACGTATAACGTATAACGTATAGCGTATCACGTATAACGTATACCGTATGACGTATAACGTATAACGTATCACGAATAACGTAAAACGTATAACGCATAACGTATAACGGATAACGTGTGACGAAGAACGTATAACGAATAACGTAAAACGTATATCGTATAACGTATAACGTATAACGTATACCGTATGACGTATAACGTATAACGTATCACGAATAACGTAAAACGTATAACGCATAACGTATAACGGATAACGTGTAACGAAGAACGTATAACGAATAACGTATAACGTATATCGTATAACGTATAACGTATAACGTATAACGTATAACGTATAACGTATAACGTATAACGTATAACGTATAACGTATAACGTATAACTTATAACGTATAACGTATAACGTATAACGTATAACGTATAACGTATAACGTATAACGTATAACGTATAACGTATAACGTATAACGTATAACGTATATCGTATAACGTATAACGCATAAAGAATAACGTATAACGTATAAACTATGACGTATAACGTATAACGTATAACGTATATCGTATAACGTATAACGTATAACGTATAACGTATAACGTATAACGTATAACGTATAACGTATAACGTATAACGTATAACGTATAACGTATAACGTATAACGTATAACGTATAACGTATAACGTATAACGTATAACGTATAACGTATAACGTGTAACGGATAACGTTTAACGTATAACGTATAACGTATATCGTATAACGTATAACGTATAACGTATAACGTATAACGTATAACGTATAACATATAACGTATAACGTAAAACGTATAACGCATAACGTATATCGTATACCGTATAACCTATAACGTATATCGTATAACGTATAACGCATAAAGAATAACGTATAACATATAACCTATGACGTATAACGTATAACGTATAACGTATAACGTATAACGTATAACGTATAACGTATAACGTATAACGTATAACGTATAACGTATAACGTATAACGTATAACGTATAACGTATAACGTATATCGTAAAACGTATAACGTATAACGTATAACGTATAACGTATAACCTATAACGTATAACGTATAACGTATAACGTATAACGTATAACGTATAACGTATAACGTATAACGTATAACGTATAACGTATAACGTATAACGTATAACGTATAACGTATAACGTATAACGTATAACGTATACCGTATGACGTATAACGTATAACGTATCACGAATAACGTAAAACGTATAACGCATAACGTATAACGGATAACGTGTAACGAAGAACGTATAACGAATAACGTAAAACGTATATCGTATAACGTATAACGTATAACGTATAACGTATAACGTATAACGTATAACGTATAACGTATGACGTATAACGTATAGCGTATAACGTATAACGTGTAACGGATAACGTTTAACGTATAACGTATAACGTATATCGTATACCGTAGAACGTATAACGTATAACGTATAAGGTATAACGAATAAAGTATAACGTATAACGTATAACGTATAACGTATAACCTATAACGTATAACGTATAACGTGTAACGAAGAACGTACAACGAATAACGTAAAACGTATAACGCATAACATGTAACGTATAACGTATAACGTATAACGTATAACGTATAACGTATAACGTATAACGTATAACGTATAACGTATAACGTATAACGTATAACGTAAAACGTATAACGCATAACGTATATCGTATACCGTATAACGTATAACGTATAACGTATAACGTATAACGTATAACGTATAACGTATAACGTATAACGTATAACGTATAACGTATAACGTATAACGTATAACGTATAACGTATAACGTATAACGTATAACGTATAACGTATAACGTATAACGTATAACGTATAACGTGTAACGAAGAACGTATTACGAATAACGTAAAACGTATGACGCGTTACATAATACGTATAACGTATAACGTGTAACGAATAACGCAAAACGAATAACGCATAACGTATAACGTATAACGTATAGCGTATATCGTATAACGTATAACGTATAACGTATAACGTATACCGTATAACGCATAACGTATAACGTATAACGTGTAACGAAGAACGTATAACGAATAACGTAAAGCGTATATCGTATAACGTATAACGTATAACGTATAACGTATAACGTATAACGTATAACGTATAACGTATGACGTATAACGTATAACGTATAACGTATAACGTATAACGTATAACGTATAACGTATAACGTATAACGTATAACGTATAACGTATAACGTATAACGTATAACGTATAACGTATAACGTATAACGTATAACGTATAACGTATAACGTATAACGTATAACGTATAACGTATAACGTATAACGTATAACGTACAACGTATACCGTATGACGTATAACGTATAACGTATCACGAATAACGTAAAACGTATAACGCATAACGTATAACGGATAACGTGTAACGAAGAACGTATAACGAATAACGTAAAACGTATATCGTATAACGTATAACGTATAACGTATAACGTATAACGTATAACGTATAACGTATAACGTATAACGTATGACGTATAACGTATAGCGTATAACGTATAACGTGTAACGGATTACGTTTAACGTATAACGTATAACGTATATCGTATACCGTAGAACGTATAACGCATAACGTATAACGTATAACGTGTAACGAAGAACGTATAACGAATAACGTATAACGTATATCGTATAACGTATAACGTATAACGTATAACGTATAACGTATTTCGTATAACGTATAACGTATAACGTATAACGTATAACGTATAACGTATAACGTATAACGTATTACGTATAACGTATTACGTATAACGTATAACGTATAACGTATAACGTATAACGTATAACGTATAACGTATAACGTATAACGTAAAACGTATAACGCATAACATGTAACGTATAACGTATCACGTATAACGTATAACGTATAACGTACAACGTATAACGTATAACGTATAACGTATAACGTATAACGTATAACGTATAACGTATAACGTATAACGTATAATTTATAACGTATAACGTATAACGTATAACGTATAACGTATAACGTATAACATATAACGTATAACGTATAACGTATAACGTATAACGTATAACGTATAACGTATAACGTATAACGTATAACGTATAACGTATAACGTATAACGTATAACGAATAACGTAAAACGTATAACGCATAACGTACATCGTATACCGTATAACGTATAACGTATATCGTATAACGTATAACGCATAAAGAATAACGTATAACGTATAACCTATGACGTATAACGTATAACGTATAACGTATATCGTATAACGTATAACGTATAACGTATAACGTATAACGTATGACGGATAACGTGTAACGAAGAACGTATAACGAATAACGTAAAACGTATAACGCATAACATGTAACGTATAACGTATAACGTATAACGTATAACGTATAACGTATAACGTATAACGTATAACGTATAACGTATAACGTATAACGTAAAACGTATAACGCATAACGTATATCGTATACCGTATAACGTATAACGTATATCGTATAACGTATAACGCATAAAGAATAACGTATAACACATAACCTATGACGTATAACGTATAACGTATAACGTATAACGTATATCGTATAACGTATAACGTATAACGTATAACGTATAACGTATAACGTATAACGTATGACGTATAACGTATAACGTATAACGTATAACGTATAACGGATAACGTATAACGTATAACGTGTAACGAAGAACGTATAACGAATAACGTATAACGTATATCGTATAACGTATAACGTATAACGTATAACGTATAACGTATAACGTATACCGTATGACGTATAACGTATAACGTATCACGAATAACGTAAAACGTATAACGCATAACGTATAACGTATAACGTGTAACGAAGAACGTATAACGAATAACGTAAAACGTATATCGTATAACGTATAACGTATAACGTATAACGTATAACGTATAACGTATAACGTATAACGTATAACGTATAACGTATAACGTATAACGTATAACGTATAACGTATAACGTATAACGTATAACGTATAACGTATAACGTATAACGTATAACGTATAACGTATAACGTATTACGTATAACGTATAACCTATAACGTATAACGTATAACGAATAACGTATAACGTAAAACGTATGACGTATAACGTAAAACGTATAACCTATGACATATAACGTATAACGTATAACGTATAACGTATAACGTATAACGTATAACGTATAACGTATAACGTATAACGTATAACCTATAACGTATAACGTGTAACGAAGAACGTATAACGAATAACGTAAAACGTATAACGCATAACATGTAACGTATAACGTATCACGTATAACGTATAACGTATAACGTACAACGTATAACGTATAACGTATAACGTATAACGTATAACGTATAACGTATAACGTATAACGTATAATTTATAACGTATAACATATAACGTATAACGTATAACGTATAACGTATAACATATAACGTATAACGTATAACGTATAACGTATAACGTATAACGTATAACGTATAACGTATAACGTATAACGTATAACGTATAACGTATAACGTATAACGTATAACGTATAACGTATAACGTATAACGAATAACGTAAAACGTATAACGCATAACGTACATCGTATACCGTATAAAGTATAACGTATATCGTATAACGTATAACGCATAAAGAATAACGTATAACGTATAACCTATGACGTATAACGTATAACGTATAACGTATATCGTATAACGAATAACGTAAAACGTATAACGCATAACATGTAACGTATAACGTATAACGTATAACATATAACGTATAACGCATAACGTATAACGTATAACGTATAACGTATAACGTATAACGTATAACGTATTACGTATAACGTATAACGTATAACGTATAACGTATAACGTATAACGTATTACGTATAACGTATTACGTATAACGTATAACGTATAACGTATAACGTATAACGTATAACGTATAACGTATAACGTATAACGTATAACGTATAACGTATAACGTATAACGTATAACGTATAACGTATAAAGTATAACGTATAACGTATAACGTATAACCTATAACGTATAACGTATAACGTATAACGTATAACGTATAACGTATAACGTATAACGTATAACGTATAACGTATAACGTATAACGTATAACGTATAACGTATAACGTATAACGTATAACGTATAACGTATAACGTATAACGTATAACGTATAACGTATAACGTATAACGTATAACGTATAACGTATAACGTATAACGGATAACGAATATCGTATAACGTATAACGTATAGTTTATAACGTATAACGTATAACGGGTATCGTATAACCTATGACGTATTACTTATAACGTATGACGTATAACGTATAACTTGTAACGAAAAACGTATAGCGAATAACGTAAAACGTATGACGCGTTACATAATACGTAGAACGTATAACGTGTAACAAATAACGCAAAACGTATAACGCATAACGTATAACGTATAACGTGTAACGAAGAACGTATAACGAATAACGTATAACGTATATCGTATAACGTATAACGTATAACGTATAACGTATAACGTATTACGTATAACGTATAACGTATAACGTATAACGTATAACGTATAACGTATAACGTATTACGTATAACGTATTACGTATAACGTATAACGTATAACGTATAACGTATAACGTATAACGTATAACGTATAACGTATAACGTAAAACGTATAACGCATAACATGTAACGTATAACGTATCACGTATAACGTATAACGTATAACGTACAACGTATAACGTATAACGTATAACGTATAACGTATAACGTATAACGTATAACGTATAACGTATAACGTATAATTTATAACGTATAACGTATAACGTATAACGTATAACGTATAACGTATAACATATAACGTATAACGTATAACGTATAACGTATAACGTATAACGTATAACGTATAACGTATAACGTATAACGTATAACGTATAACGTATAACGTATAACGAATAACGTAAAACGTATAACGCATAACGTACATCGTATACCGTATAACGTATAACGTATATCGTATAACGTATAACGCATAAAGAATAACGTATAACGTATAACCTATGACGTATAACGTATAACGTATAACGTATATCGTATAACGTATAACGTATAACGTATGACGGATAACGTGTAACGAAGAACGTATAACGAATAACGTAAAACGTATAACGCATAACATGTAACGTATAACGTATAACGTATAACGTATAACGTATAACGTATCACGAATAACGTAAAACGTATAACGCATAACGTATAACGTATAACGTGTAACGAAGAACGTATAACGAATAACGTAAAACGTATATCGTATAACGTATAACGTATAACGTATAACGTATAACGTATAACGTATAACGTATAACGTATAACGTATAACGTATAACGTATAACGTATAACGTATAACGTATAACGTATAACGTATAACGTATAACGTATAACGTATAACGTATAACGTATAACGTATAACGTATAACGTATAACGTATAACGTATAACGTATAACGTATAACGTATAACGTATAACGTATAACGTATAACGTATAACGTATAACGTATAACGTATAACGTATTACGTATAACGTATAACCTATAACGTATAACGTATAACGAATAACGTATAACGTAAAACGTATGACGTATAACGTAAAACGTATAACCTATGACATATAACGTATAACGTATAACGTATAACGTATAACGTATAACGTATAACGTATAACGTATAACGTATAACCTATAACGTATAACGTGTAACGAAGAACGTATAACGAATAACGTAAAACGTATAACGCATAACATGTAACGTATAACGTATCACGTATAACGTATAACGTATAACGTACAACGTATAACGTATAACGTATAACGTATAACGTATAACGTATAACGTATAACGTATAACGTATAACGTATAACGTATAACGTATAACGTATAACGTATAACGTATAACGTATAATTTATAACGTATAACATATAACGTATAACGTATAACGTATAACGTATAACGTATAACGTATAACGTATAACGTATAACGTATAACGTATAACGTATAACGTATAACGTATAACGTATAACGTATAACGTATAACGTATAACGTATAACGTATAACGTATAACGTATAACGTATAACGAATAACGTAAAACGTATAACGCATAACGTACATCGTATACCGTATAAAGTATAACGTATATCGTATAACGTATAACGCATAAAGAATAACGTATAACGTATAACCTATGACGTATAACGTATAACGTATAACGTATATCGTATAACGTATAACGTATAACGTATAACGTATAACGTATGACGGATAACGTGTAACGAAGAACGTATAACGAATAACGTAAAACGTATAACGCATAACATGTAACGTATAACGTATAACGTATAACATATAACGTATAACGTATAACGTATAACGTATAACGTATAACGTATAACGTATAACGTAAAACGTATAACGCATAACGTATATCGTATACCGTATAACGTATAACGTATATCGTATAACGTATAACGCATAAAGAATAACGTATAACACATAACCTATGACGTATAACGTATAACGTATAACGTATAACGTATATCGTATAACGTATAACGTATAACGTATAACGTATAACGTATAACGTATGACGTATAACGTATAACGTATAACGTATAACGTATAACGGATAACGTTTAACGTATAACGTGTAACGTATATCGTATACCGTATAACGTATAACGTATAACGTATAAGGTATAACGAATAAAGTATAACGTATAACGTATAACGTATAACGTATAACGTATAACCTATAACGTATAACGTATAACGTACAACGAATAACGCAAAACGTATAACGCATAACGTATAACGTATAACGTGTACCGAAGAACGTATAACGAATAACGTATAACGTAAAACGTATAACGCATAACGTATATCGTATACCGTATAACGTATAACGTATATCGTATAACGTATAACGCATAAAGAATAACGTATAACATATAACCTATGACGTATAACGTATAACGTATAACGTATAACGTATATCGTATAACGTATAACGTATAACGTATAACGTATAACGTATAACGCATAACGTATAACGTATAACGTATAACGTATAACGTAAAACGTATAACGCATAACGTATATCGTATACCGTATAACGTATAACGTATATCGTATAACGTATAACGCATAAAGAATAACGTATAACGTATAACCTATGACGTATAACGTATAACGTATATCGTATAACGTATATCGTATAACGTATAACGTATAACGTATAACGTATAACGTATGACGTATAACGTATAACGTATAACGTATAACGTATAACGGATAACGTATAACGTATAACGTATAACGTATATCGTATACCGTATAACGTATAACGTATAACGTATAAGGTATAACGAATAAAGTATAACGTATAACGTATAACGTATAACGTATAACCTATAACGTATAACGTATAACGTACAACGAATAACGCAAAACGTATAACGCATAACGTATAACGTATAACGTGTAACGAAGAACGTATAACGAATAACGTATAACGTATATCGTATAACGAATAACGTATAACGTATGACGTATAACGTATAACGTATAACGTATAACGTATAACGTATATCGTATAACGTATAACGTATAACGTATAACGTATAACGTATAACGTATAACGTATAACGTATAACGTATAACGTATAACGTATAACGTATAACGTATAACGTATAACGTATAACGTATAACGTATAACGTATAACGTATAACGTATAACGTATAACGCATAACGTATAACGTATAACGTATACCGTATGACGTGTAACGTATAACGTATCACGAATAACGTAAAACGTATAACGCATAACGTATAACGTATAACGTGTAACGAAGAACGTATAACGAATAACGTAAAACGTATATCGTATAACGTATAACGTATAACGTATAACGTATAACGTATAACGTATAACGTATAACGTATAACGTATAACGTATAACGTATAACGTATAACGTATAACGTATAACGTATAACGTATATCGTATAACGTATAACGTATAACGTATAACGTATAACGTATAACGTATAACGTATAACGTATAACGTATAACGTATAACGTATAACGTATAACGTATAACGGATAACGAATATCGTATAACGTATAACGTATAGCGTATAACGTATAACGTATAACGGGTATCGTATAACTTATGACGTATTACTTATAACGTATGACGTATAACGTATAACTTGTAACGAAAAACGTATAGCGAATAACGTAAAACGTATGACGCGTTACATAATACGTAGAACGTATGACGCGTTACATAATTCGTAGAACGTATAACGTGTAACAAATAACGCAAAACGTATAACGCATAACGTATAACGTATAACGTGTAACGAAGAACGTATAACGAATAACGTATAACGTATATCGTATAACGTATAACGTATAACGTATAACGTATAACGTATAACGTATAACGTATAACGTATAACGTATAACGTATAACGTATAACGTATAACGTATAACGTATAACGTATAACGTATAACGTATAACGTATAACGTATAACGTATAACGTATAACGTATAACGTATAACGTATAACGTATAACGTATAACGTATAACGTATAACGTATAACGTATAACGTATAACGTATAACGTATAACGTATAACGTATAACGTATAACGTATAACGTATAACGTATAACGTATAACGTATAACGTATAACGTATAACGTATAACGTATAACGTATAACGTATAACGTATAACGTATAACGTATGACGTATAACGTATAACGTATAACGTATAACGTATAACGTATATCGTATAACGTATAACGTATAACGTATAACGTATAACGTATAACGTATAACGTATAACGTATAACGTATAACGTATAACGTATAACGTATAACGTATAACGTATAACGTATAACGTATAACGTATAACGTATAACGTATAACGTATAACGTATAACGTATAACGTATAACGTATAACGCATAACGTATAACGTATAACGTATACCGTATGACGTGTAACGTATAACGTATCACGAATAACGTAAAACGTATAACGCATAACGTATAACGTATAACGTGTAACGAAGAACGTATAACGAATAACGTAAAACGTATATCGTATAACGTATAACGTATAACGTATAACGTATAACGTATAACGTATAACGTATAACGTATAACGTATAACGTATAACGTATAACGTATAACGTATAACGTATATCGTATAACGTATAACGTATAACGTATAACGTATAACGTATAACGTATAACGTATAACGTATAACGTATAACGTATAACGTATAACGTATAACGTATAACGTATAACGGATAACGAATATCGTATAACGTATAACGTATAGCGTATAACGTATAACGTATAACGGGTATCGTATAACTTATGACGTATTACTTATAACGTATGACGTATAACGTATAACTTGTAACGAAAAACGTATAGCGAATAACGTAAAACGTATGACGCGTTACATAATACGTAGAACGTATGACGCGTTACATAATTCGTAGAACGTATAACGTGTAACAAATAACGCAAAACGTATAACGCATAACGTATAACGTATAACGTGTAACGAAGAACGTATAACGAATAACGTATAACGTATATCGTATAACGTATAACGTATAACGTATAACGTATAACGTATAACGTATAACGTATAACGTATAACGTATAACGTATAACGTATAACGTATAACGTATAACGTATAACGTATAACGTATAACGTATAACGTATAACGTATAACGTATAACGTATAACGTATAACGTATAACGTATAACGTATAACGTATAACGTATAACGTATAACGTATAACGTATAACGTATAACGTATAACGTATAACGTATAACGTATAACGTATAACGTATAACGTATAACGTATAACGTATAACGTATAACGTATAACGTATAACGTATAACGTATAACGTATAACGTATAACGTATAACGTATAACGTATAACGTATAACGTATAACGTATAACGTAAAACGTATAACGCATAACGTATATCGTATACCGTATAACGTATAACGTATATCGTATAACGTATAACGCATAAAGAATAACGCATAACGTATAACCTATGACGTATAACGTATAACGTATAACGTATAATTTATAACGTATAACGTATAACGTATAACGTATAACGTATAACGTATAACATATAACGTATAACGTATAACGTATAACGTATAACGTATAACGTATAACGTATAACGTATAACGTATAACGTATAACGTATAACGTATAACGTATAACGAATAACGTAAAACGTATAACGCATAACGTACATCGTATACCGTATAACGTATAACGTATATCGTATAACGTATAACGCATAAAGAATAACGTATAACGTATAACCTATGACGTATAACGTATAACGTATAACGTATATCGTATAACGTATAACGTATAACGTATAACGTATAACGTATGACGGATAACGTGTAACGAAGAACGTGTAACGAATAACGTAAAACGTATAACGCTTAACATGTAACGTATAACGTATAACGTATAACGTATAACGTATAACGTATAACGTATAACGTACAACGTATGACGGATAACGTGTAACGAAGAACGTGTAACGAATAACGTAAAACGTATAACGCATAACATGTAACGTATAACGTATAACGTATAACGTATAACGTATAACGTATAACGTATAACGTATAACGTATAACGTATAACGTATAACGTATAACGTATAACGTATGACGTATAACGTATAACGTATAACGTATAACGTATAACGTATAACGTATAACGTATAACGTATAACGTATAACGTATAACGTATAATTTATAACGTATAACGTATAACGTATAACGTATAACGTATAACGTATAACATATAACGTATAACGTATAACGTATAACGTATAACGTATAACGTATAACGTATAACGTATAACGTATAACGTATAACGTATAACGTATAACGTATAACGAATAACGTAAAACGTATAACGCATAACGTACATCGTATACCGTATAACGTATAACGTATATCGTATAACGTATAACGCATAAAGAATAACGTATAACGTATAACGTATAACGTATAACGTATAACGTATAACGTATAACGTATAACGTATAACGTATAACGTATAACGTATGACGTATAACGTATAACGTATAACGTATAACGTATAACGTATAACGTATAACGTATAACGTATAACGTATAACGTATAACGTATAACGTATAACGTATAACGTAAAACGTATAACGCATAACGTATATCGTATACCGTATAACGTATAACGTATGTCGTATAACGTATAACGCATAAAGAATAACGTATAACGTATAATGTATAACGTATAACGTATAACGTATAACGTATAACGTATAACGAATAACGTAAAACGTATAACGCATAACGTACATCGTATACCGTATAACGTATAACGTATATCGTATAACGTATAACGCATAAAGAATAACGTATAACGTATAACCTATGACGTATAACGTATAACGTATAACGTATATCGTATAACGTATAACGTATAACGTATAACGTATAACGTATGACGGATAACGTGTAACGAAGAACGTGTAACGAATAACGTAAAACGTATAACGCATAACATGTAACGTATAACGTATAACGTATAACGTATAACGTATAACGTATAACGTATAACGTATAACGTATAACGTATAACGTATAACGTATAACGTATAACGTATAACGTATAACGTATAACGTATAACGTATAACGTATAACGTATAATTTATAACGTATAACGTATAACGTATAACGTATAACGTATAACGTATAACGTATAACATATAACGTATAACGTATAACGTATAACGTATAACGTATAACGTATAACGTATAACGTATAACGTATAACGTATAACGTATAACGTATAACGTATAACGAATAACGTAAAACGTATAACGCATAACGTACATCGTATACCGTATAACGTATAACGTATATCGTATAACGTATAACGCATAAAGAATAACGTATAACGTATAACGTATAACGTATAACGTATAACGTATAAAGTATAACGTATAACGTATAACGTATAACGTATAACGTATAACGTATAACGTATAACGTATAACGTATAACGTATAACGTATAACGTATAACGTATAACGTATAACGTATGACGTGTAACGTATAACGTATCACGAATAACGTAAAACGTATAACGCATAACGTATAACGTATAACGTGTAACGAAGAACGTATAACGAATAACGTAAAACGTATATCGTATAACGTATAACGTATAACGTATAACGTATAACGTATAACGTATAACGTATAACGTATAACGTATAACGTATAACGTATAACGTATAACGTATAACGTATAACGTATAACGTATATCGTATAACGTATAACGTATAACGTATAACGTATAACGTATAACGTATAACGTATAACGTATAACGTATAACGTATAACGTATAACGTATAACGTATAACGTATAACGGATAACGAATATCGTATAACGTATAACGTATAGCGTATAACGTATAACGTATAACGGGTATCGTATAACTTATGACGTATTACTTATAACGTATGACGTATAACGTATAACTTGTAACGAAAAACGTATAGCGAATAACGTAAAACGTATGACGCGTTACATAATACGTAGAACGTATGACGCGTTACATAATTCGTAGAACGTATAACGTGTAACAAATAACGCAAAACGTATAACGCATAACGTATAACGTATAACGTGTAACGAAGAACGTATAACGAATAACGTATAACGTATATCGTATAACGTATAACGTATAACGTATAACGTATAACGTATAACGTATAACGTATAACGTATAACGTATAACGTATAACGTATAACGTATAACGTATAACGTATAACGTATAACGTATAACGTATAACGTATAACGTATAACGTATAACGTATAACGTATAACGTATAACGTATAACGTATAACGTATAACGTATAACGTATAACGTATAACGTATAACGTATAACGTATAACGTATAACGTATAACGTATAACGTATAACGTATAACGTATAACGTATAACGTATAACGTATAACGTATAACGTATAACGTATAACGTATAACGTATAACGTATAACGTATAACGTATAACGTATAACGTATAACGTATGACGTATAACGTATAACGTATAACGTATAACGTATAACGTATATCGTATAACGTATAACGTATAACGTATAACGTATAACGTATAACGTATAACGTATAACGTATAACGTATAACGTATAACGTATAACGTATAACGTATAACGTATAACGTATAACGTATAACGTATAACGTATAACGTATAACGTATAACGTATAACGTATAACGTATAACGTATAACGCATAACGTATAACGTATAACGTATACCGTATGACGTGTAACGTATAACGTATCACGAATAACGTAAAACGTATAACGCATAACGTATAACGTATAACGTGTAACGAAGAACGTATAACGAATAACGTAAAACGTATATCGTATAACGTATAACGTATAACGTATAACGTATAACGTATAACGTATAACGTATAACGTATAACGTATAACGTATAACGTATAACGTATAACGTATAACGTATATCGTATAACGTATAACGTATAACGTATAACGTATAACGTATAACGTATAACGTATAACGTATAACGTATAACGTATAACGTATAACGTATAACGTATAACGTATAACGGATAACGAATATCGTATAACGTATAACGTATAGCGTATAACGTATATCGTATAACGGGTATCGTATAACTTATGACGTATTACTTATAACGTATGACGTATAACGTATAACTTGTAACGAAAACGTATAGCGAATAACGTAAAACGTATGACGCGTTACATAATACGTAGAACGTATGACGCGTTACATAATTCGTAGAACGTATAACGTGTAACAAATAACGCAAAACGTATAACGCATAACGTATAACGTATAACGTGTAACGAAGAACGTATAACGAATAACGTATAACGTATATCGTATAACGTATAACGTATAACGTATAACGTATAACGTATAACGTATAACGTATAACGTATAACGTATAACGTATAACGTATAACGTATAACGTATAACGTATAACGTATAACGTATAACGTATAACGTATAACGTATAACGTATAACGTATAACGTATAACGTATAACGTATAACGTATAACGTATAACGTATAACGTATAACGTATAACGTATAACGTATAACGTATAACGTATAACGTATAACGTATAACGTATAACGTATAACGTATAACGTATAACGTATAACGTATAACGTATAACGTATAACGTATAACGTATAACGTATAACGTATAACGTATAACGTATAACGTATAACGTATAACGTATAACGTAAAACGTATAACGCATAACGTATATCGTATACCGTATAACGTATAACGTATATCGTATAACGTATAACGCATAAAGAATAACGCATAACGTATAACCTATGACGTATAACGTATAACGTATAACGTATAATTTATAACGTATAACGTATAACGTATAACGTATAACGTATAACGTATAACATATAACGTATAACGTATAACGTATAACGTATAACGTATAACGTATAACGTATAACGTATAACGTATAACGTATAACGTATAACGTATAACGTATAACGAATAACGTAAAACGTATAACGCATAACGTACATCGTATACCGTATAACGTATAACGTATATCGTATAACGTATAACGCATAAAGAATAACGTATAACGTATAACCTATGACGTATAACGTATAACGTATAACGTATATCGTATAACGTATAACGTATAACGTATAACGTATAACGTATGACGGATAACGTGTAACGAAGAACGTGTAACGAATAACGTAAAACGTATAACGCTTAACATGTAACGTATAACGTATAACGTATAACGTATAACGTATAACGTATAACGTATAACGTATAACGTACAACGTATGACGGATAACGTGTAACGAAGAACGTGTAACGAATAACGTAAAACGTATAACGCATAACATGTAACGTATAACGTATAACGTATAACGTATAACGTATAACGTATAACGTATAACGTATAACGTATAACGTATAACGTATAACGTATAACGTATAACGTATGACGTATAACGTATAACGTATAACGTATAACGTATAACGTATAACGTATAACGTATAACGTATAACGTATAACGTATAACGTATAATTTATAACGTATAACGTATAACGTATAACGTATAACGTATAACGTATAACGTATAACGTATAACGTATAACGTATAACGTATAACGTATAACGTATAACGTATAACGTATAACGTATAACGTATAACGTATAACGTATAACGTATGACGTATAACGTATAACGTATAACGTATAACGTATAACGTATATCGTATAACGTATAACGTATAACGTATAACGTATAACGTATAACGTATAACGTATAACGTATAACGTATAACGTATAACGTATAACGTATAACGTATAACGTATAACGTATAACGTATAACGTATAACGTATAACGTATAACGTATAACGTATAACGTATAACGTATAACGCATAACGTATAACGTATAACGTATACCGTATGACGTGTAACGTATAACGTATCACGAATAACGTAAAACGTATAACGCATAACGTATAACGTATAACGTGTAACGAAGAACGTATAACGAATAACGTAAAACGTATATCGTATAACGTATAACGTATAACGTATAACGTATAACGTATAACGTATAACGTATAACGTATAACGTATAACGTATAACGTATAACGTATAACGTATAACGTATATCGTATAACGTATAACGTATAACGTATAACGTATAACGTATAACGTATAACGTATAACGTATAACGTATAACGTATAACGTATAACGTATAACGTATAACGTATAACGGATAACGAATATCGTATAACGTATAACGTATAGCGTATAACGTATATCGTATAACGGGTATCGTATAACTTATGACGTATTACTTATAACGTATGACGTATAACGTATAACTTGTAACGAAAACGTATAGCGAATAACGTAAAACGTATGACGCGTTACATAATACGTAGAACGTATGACGCGTTACATAATTCGTAGAACGTATAACGTGTAACAAATAACGCAAAACGTATAACGCATAACGTATAACGTATAACGTGTAACGAAGAACGTATAACGAATAACGTATAACGTATATCGTATAACGTATAACGTATAACGTATAACGTATAACGTATAACGTATAACGTATAACGTATAACGTATAACGTATAACGTATAACGTATAACGTATAACGTATAACGTATAACGTATAACGTATAACGTATAACGTATAACGTATAACGTATAACGTATAACGTATAACGTATAACGTATAACGTATAACGTATAACGTATAACGTATAACGTATAACGTATAACGTATAACGTATAACGTATAACGTATAACGTATAACGTATAACGTATAACGTATAACGTATAACGTATAACGTATAACGTATAACGTATAACGTATAACGTATAACGTATAACGTATAACGTATAACGTATAACGTATAACGTATAACGTAAAACGTATAACGCATAACGTATATCGTATACCGTATAACGTATAACGTATATCGTATAACGTATAACGCATAAAGAATAACGCATAACGTATAACCTATGACGTATAACGTATAACGTATAACGTATAATTTATAACGTATAACGTATAACGTATAACGTATAACGTATAACGTATAACATATAACGTATAACGTATAACGTATAACGTATAACGTATAACGTATAACGTATAACGTATAACGTATAACGTATAACGTATAACGTATAACGTATAACGAATAACGTAAAACGTATAACGCATAACGTACATCGTATACCGTATAACGTATAACGTATATCGTATAACGTATAACGCATAAAGAATAACGTATAACGTATAACCTATGACGTATAACGTATAACGTATAACGTATATCGTATAACGTATAACGTATAACGTATAACGTATAACGTATGACGGATAACGTGTAACGAAGAACGTGTAACGAATAACGTAAAACGTATAACGCTTAACATGTAACGTATAACGTATAACGTATAACGTATAACGTATAACGTATAACGTATAACGTATAACGTACAACGTATGACGGATAACGTGTAACGAAGAACGTGTAACGAATAACGTAAAACGTATAACGCATAACATGTAACGTATAACGTATAACGTATAACGTATAACGTATAACGTATAACGTATAACGTATAACGTATAACGTATAACGTATAACGTATAACGTATAACGTATGACGTATAACGTATAACGTATAACGTATAACGTATAACGTATAACGTATAACGTATAACGTATAACGTATAACGTATAACGTATAATTTATAACGTATAACGTATAACGTATAACGTATAACGTATAACGTATAACATATAACGTATAACGTATAACGTATAACGTATAACGTATAATGTATAACGTATAACGTATAACGTATAACGTATAACGTATAACGTATAACGTATAACGAATAACGTAAAACGTATAACGCATAACGTACATCGTATACCGTATAACGTATAACGTATATCGTATAACGTATAACGCATAAAGAATAACGTATAACGTATAACGTATAACGTATAACGTATAACGTATAACGTATAACGTATAACGTATAACGTATAACGTATAACGTATAACGTATGACGTATAACGTATAACGTATAACGTATAACGTATAACGTATAACGTATAACGTATAACGTATAACGTATAACGTATAACGTATAACGTATAACGTATAACGTATAACGTAAAACGTATAACGCATAACGTATATCGTATACCGTATAACGTATAACGTATGTCGTATAACGTATAACGCATAAAGAATAACGTATAACGTATAATGTATAACGTATAACGTATAACGTATAACGTATAACGAATAACGTAAAACGTATAACGCATAACGTATACCGTATAACGTATAACGTATATCGTATAACGTATAACGCATAAAGAATAACGTATAACGTATAACCTATGACGTATAACGTATAACGTATAACGTATATCGTATAACGTATAACGTATAACGTATAACGTATAACGTATGACGGATAACGTGTAACGAAGAACGTGTAACGAATAACGTAAAACGTATAACGCATAACATGTAACGTATAACGTATAACGTATAACGTATAACGTATAACGTATAACGTATAACGTATAACGTATAACGTATAACGTATAACGTATAACGTATAACGTATAACGTATAACGTATAACGTATAACGTATAACGTATAACGTATAATTTATAACGTATAACGTATAACGTATAACGTATAACGTATAACGTATAACATATAACGAATAACGTATAACGTATAACGTATAACGTATAACGTATAACGTATAACGTATAACGTATAACGTATAACGTATAACGTATAACGTATAACGAATAACGTAAAACGTATAACGCATAACGTACATCGTATACCGTATAACGTATAACGTATATCGTATAACGTATAACGCATAAAGAATAACGTATAACGTATAACGTATAACGTATAACGTATAACGTATAAAGTATAACGTATAACGTATAACGTATAACGTATAACGTATAACGTATAACGTATAACGTATAACGTATAACGTATAACGTATAACGTATAACGTATAACGTATAACGTATAACGTATAACGTATAACGTATAACGTATAACGTAAAACGTATAACGCATAACGTATATCGTATACCGTATAACGTATAACGTATATCGTATAACGTATAACGCATAAAGAATAACGTATAACGTATAACGTATAACGTATAACGTATAACGTATAACGTATAACGTATAACGTATAACGTATAACGTATAACGTATAACGTATAACGTATAACGTATAACGTATAACGAATAACGTAAAACGTATAACGCATAACGTACATCGTATACCGTATAACGTATAACGTACATCGTATACCGTATAACGTATAACGTATACCGTATAACGTATAACGTATAACTTATAACGTATATCGTAAAACGTATAACGTATGACGTATAAAGAATAACGTATAACGTATAACGTATAACGTATAACGTATAACGTATAACGTATAACGTATAACGTATAACGTATAACGTATAACGTATAACGTATAACGTATAACGTATAACGTATAACGTATAACGTATAACGTATAACGTATAACGTATAACGTATAACGTATAACGTATATCGTATAACGTATAACGCATAAAGAATAACGTATAACGTATAACCTATGACGTATAACGTATAACGTATAACGTATAACGTATAACGTATAACGTATAACGTATAACGTATAACGTATAACGTATAACGTGTAACGTATAACGTATAACGAATAACGTATAACGTAAAACGTATAACGTATAACGTATAACGTATAACGTATAACCAATGACGTATAACGTATAACGTATAACGTATAACGTATAAAGTATAACGTATAACGTATAACGTATAACGTATAACGTATAACGTATAACGTATAACGTATAACGTAAACGTATAACGTATAACGTATACCGTATAACGTATAACGTATAACTTATAACGTATATCGTAAAACGAATAACGTATGACGTATAAAGAATAACGTATAACGTATAACGTATAAAGAATAACGTATAACGTATAACGTATAACGAATAACGTAAAACGTATAACGTATAACGCATAACGTATAACGTATAACGTGTAACAAAGAACGTATAACGAATAACGTATAAGGTATATCGTATAACGTAGAACGTATAACGTATAACGTATATCGTAAAACGTATAACGTATAACGTATAACGTATAACGTATAACGTATAACGTATAACGTATAACGTATACCGTTTAACGTATAACGTATAACGTACAACGTATAACGTATAACGTATAACGTATACCGTATAACGTATAACGTATAACTTATAACGTATATCGTAAAACGTATAACGTATGACGTATAAAGAATAACGTATAACGTATAACGTATAAAGAATAACGTATAACGTATGACGTATAACGAATAACGTAAAACGTATAACGTGTAACGCATAACGTATAACGTATAACGCATAACGTATAACGTATAACGTGTAACGAAGAACGTATAACGTATAACGTATAAAGAATAACGTATAACGTATAACGTATAACGTATAACATATATCGTATAACGTATAACGTATAACGTATAACGTATAACGTATAACGTATAACGTATAACGTATAACGCATAACGATTAACGTATAACGTAAAACGTATAACGTATAACGTATAACGTATAACGTATAACCTATGACGTATAACGTATATCGTAAAACGTATAACGTATGACGTATAAAGAATAACGTATAACGTATAACGTATAGAGAATAACGTATAACGTATAACGTATAACGAATAACGTATAACGCATAACGTATAACGTATAACCAATGACGTATAACGTATAACGTATAACGTATAACGTATAAAGTATAACGTATAACGTATAACGTATAACGCATAACGTATAACGTATAACGTGTAACAAAGAACGTATAACGAATAACGTATAAGGTATATCGTATAACGTAGAACGTATAACGTATAACGTATAACGTATAACGTATAACGTATAACGTATAACGTATAACGTATAACGTATAACGTATAACGTATAACGTATAACGTATAACGTATAACGTATAACGTATAACGTATAACGTATAACGTATAACGTATAACGTATAACGTATAAGGTATAACGTATAACGTATAACGTATAACGTATAACGTATAACGTATAACGTATAACGTATAACGTATAACGTATAACGTATAACGTATAACGTATAACGTATAACGTATAACGTATAACGTATAACGTATAACGTATAACGTATAACGTATAACGTATAACGTATAACGTATAACGTATAACGTAAAACGTATAACGCATAACGTATATCGTATACCGTATAACGTATAACGTATATCGTATAACGTATAACGCATAAAGAATAACGCATAACGTATAACCTATGACGTATAACGTATAACGTATAACGTATAATTTATAACGTATAACGTATAACGTATAACGTATAACGTATAACGTATAACGTATAACATATAACGTATAACGTATAACGTATAACGTATAACGTATAACGTATAACGTATAACGTATAACGTATGACGTATAACGTATAACGTATAACGTATAACGAATAACGTAAAACGTATAACGCATAACGTACATCGTATACCGTATAACGTATAACGTATATCGTATAACGTATAACGCATAAAGAATAACGTATAACGTATAACCTATGACGTATAACGTATAACGTATAACGTATATCGTATAACGTATAACGTATAACGTATAACGTATAACGTATGACGGATAACGTGTAACGAAGAACGTGTAACGAATAACGTAAAACGTATAACGCATAACATGTAACGTATAACGTATAACGTATAACGTATAACGTATAACGAATAACGTAAAACGTATGACGCATTACATATTACGTATAACGTATAACGTATAACGTATAACGTATAACGTATAACGTATAACGAATAACGTAAAACGTATGACGCATTACATATTACGTATAACGTAGAACGTATAACGTATAACGTATAACGTATAACGTATAACGTATGACGTATAACGTATAACGTATAACGAATAACGTAAAACGTATGACGCATTACATATTACGTATAACGTATAACGTATAACGTATAACGTATAACGTATAACGTATAACGAATAACGTAAAACGTATGACGCATTACATATTACGTATAACGTAGAACGTATAACGTATAACGTATATCGTAAAATGTATAACGTATAACGTATAACGTATAACGTATAACGTATAACGTATAACGTATAACGTAAAACGTATAACGTATTACGTATAACGTATAACGTATAACGTATAACGTATAACGTATAACGTATGACGTATAACGTATAACGTATAACGAATAACGTAAAACGTATGACGCATTACATATTACGTATAACGTAGAACGTATAACGTATAACGTATAACGTATAACGTATAACGTATGACGTATAACGTATAACGTATAACGAATTACGTAAAACGTATGACGCATTACATATTACGTATAACGTAGAACGTATAACGTATAACGTATATCGTAAAACGTATAACGTATAACGTATAACGTATAACGTATAACGAATAACGTAAAACGTATAACGCATAACGTATAACGTATAACGTGTAACGAAGAACGTATAACGAATAACGTATAACGTATATCGTATAACGTAGAACGTATAACGTATAACGTATAACGTATAACGTGTAACATAGAACGTATAACGAATAACGTATAACGTATATCGTATAACGTAGAACGTATAACGTTTAACGTACAACGTATAACGTATAACGTATAACGTATACCGTATAACGTATAACGTATAACTTATAACGTATATCGTAAAACGTATAACGTATGACGTATATAGAATAACGTATAACGTATAACGTATAAAGAATAACGTATAACGTATAACGTATAACGAATAACGTAAAACGTATAACGTGTAACGCATAACGTATAACGTATAACGCATAACGTATAACGTATAACGTGTAACGAAGAACGTATAACGAATAACGTATAACGTATATCGTATAACGTAGAACGTATAACGTATAACGTATAACGTACAACGTATAACGTAACGTATAACGTATAACGTACAACGTATATCGTAAAACGTATAACGTATGACGTATAAAGAATAACGTATAACGTATAACGTATAAAGAATAACGTATAACGTATAACGTATAACGAATAACGTAAAACGTATAACGCATAACGTATAACGTATAACGTGTAACGAAGCACGTATAACGAATAACGTATAACGTATATCGTATAACGTAGAACGTATAACGTATAACGTATAACGTATAACGTATAACGTATAACGTATAACGTATAACGTATAACGTATAACGTATAACGTATAACGTATAACGTATAACGTATAACGTATAACGTATAACGTATAACGAATAACGTAAAACGTATGACGCATTACATATTACGTATAACGTAGAACGTATAACGTATAACGTATATCGTAAAATGTATAACGTATAACGTATAACGTATAACGTATAACGTATAACGTATAACGTATAACGTATAACGTATAACGTATAACGTATAACGTATAACGTAAAACGTATAACGTATTACGTATAACGTATAACGTATAACGTATAACGTATAACGTATAACGTATAACGTATAACGTATAACGTATAACGTATAACGTATAACGAATAACGTAAAACGTATGACGCATTACATATTACGTATAACGTATAACGTATAACGTATAACGAATAACGTAAAACGTATAACGTGTAACGCATAACGTATAACGTATAACGCATAACGTATAACGTATAACGTGTAACGAAGAACGTATAACGTATAACGTATAACGTATAACGTATAACGTATAACGTATAACGTATAACGTATACCGTATAACGTATAACGTATAACGTACAACGTATATCGTAAAACGTATAACGTATGACGTATAAAGAATAACGTATAACGTATAACGTATAAAGAATAACGTATAACGTATAACGTATAACGAATAACGTAAAACGTATAACGCATAACGTATAACGTATAACGTGTAACGAAGAACGTATAACGAATAACGTATAACGTATATCGTATAACGTAGAACGTATAACGTATAACGTATAACGTATAACGTATAACGTATAACGTATAACGTATATTGTAGAACGTATAACGTATAACGTATATCGTAAAACGTATAACGTATAACGTATAACGTATAACGTATAACGTATAACGTATAACGTATAACGTATACCGTATAACGTATAACGTATAACGTATAACGTATAACGTATAACGTATAACGTATAACGTATAACGTATAACGTATTACGTATAACGTATAACGTATAACGTATAACGTATAACGTATAACGTATAACGTATAACGTATAACGTATAACGTATAACGTATAACGTATAACGTATAACGTATAACGTATAACGTATAACGTATAACGTATAACGTATAACCTATAACGTATAACGTATAACGTATAACGTATAACGTATAACGTATAACGTATAACGTATAACGTATAACGTATAACGTATAACGTATAACGTATAACGTATAACATATAACGTATAACGTATAACGTATAACGTATAACGTATAACGTATAACGTATAACGTATAACGTATAACGTATAACGTATATCGTATAACGTATAACGTATAACGTATAACGTATAACGTATAACGTATAACGTATAACGAATAACGTATAACGTAAAACGTATAACGTATAACGTATAACGTATAACGTATAACCTATGACGTATAACGTATGACGCATAACGTATAACGTATAACGTGTAACGAAGAACGTATAACGAATAACGTATAAGGTATATCGTATAACGTAGAACGTATAACGTATAACGTATAACGAATAACGTAAAACGTATAACGCATAACGTATAACGTATAACGTGTAACGAAGAACGTATAACGAATAACGTATAACGTATATCGAATAACGTATAACGTATAACGTATAACGTATAACGTATAACGTATAACGTATAACTTATAACGTATATCGTAAAACGTATAACGTATGACGTATAAAGAATAACGTATAACGTATAACGTATAACGTATAACGTATAACGTATAACGTATAACGTATAACGTATAACGTATAACGTATAACGTATAACGTATAACGTATAACGTATAACGTATAACGTATAACGAATAACGTAAAACGTATGACGCATAACGTATAACGTATAACGTGTAACGAAGAACGTATAACGAATAACGTATAAGGTATATCGTATAACGTAGAACGTATAACGTATAACGTATATCGTAAAACGTATAACGTATAACGTATAACGTATAACGTATAACGTATAACGTATAACGTATAACGTATAACGTATACCGTATAACGTATAACGTATAACGTACAACGTATATCGTAAAACGTATAACGTATGACGTATAAAGAATAACGTATAACGTATAACGTATAAAGAATAACGTATAACGTATAACGTATAACGCATAACGTATAACGTATAACGTATAACGTAAAACGTATAACGCATAACGTATATCGTATACCGTATAACGTATAACGTATATCGTATAACGTATAACGCATAAAGAATAACGTATAACGCATAAAGAATAACGTATAACGTATAACCTATGACGTATAACGTATAACGTATGACGTATATCGTATAACGTATAACGTACAACGTATAACGTATAACGTATGACGTGTAACGTATAACGTATAACGTATAACGTATAACGTATAACGTATAACGTATAACGTATAACGTATAACGTATAACGTATAACGTATAACGTATAACCTATAACGCATACCCTATGACGTATAACGTATGACGTATAACGTATAACGTATCACGAATAACGTAAAACGATTAACGCATAACGTATAACGTATAACGTGTGTCGAAGAACGTATAACGAATAACGTAAAACGTATAACGCATAACATGTAACGTATAACGTATAACGTATAACGTATAACGTATAACGTATAACGTATAACGTATAACGAATAACGTAAAACGTATGACGCATTACATATTACGTATAACGTAGAACGTATAACGTATAACGTATATCGTAAAATGTATAACGTATAACGTATAACGTATAACGTATAACGTATAACGTATAACGTATAACGTATAACGTATAACGTATAACGTATAACGTATAACGTAAAACGTATAACGTATTACGTATAACGTATAACGTATAACGTATAACGTATAACGTATAACGTATAACGTATAACGTATAACGTATAACGTATAACGTATAACGAATAACGTAAAACGTATGACGCATTACATATTACGTATAACGTATAACGTATAACGTATAACGAATAACGTAAAACGTATAACGTGTAACGCATAACGTATAACGTATAACGCATAACGTATAACGTATAACGTGTAACGAAGAACGTATAACGTATAACGTATAACGTATAACGTATAACGTATAACGTATAACGTATAACGTATACCGTATAACGTATAACGTATAACGTACAACGTATATCGTAAAACGTATAACGTATGACGTATAAAGAATAACGTATAACGTATAACGTATAAAGAATAACGTATAACGTATAACGTATAACGAATAACGTAAAACGTATAACGCATAACGTATAACGTATAACGTGTAACGAAGAACGTATAACGAATAACGTATAACGTATATCGTATAACGTAGAACGTATAACGTATAACGTATAACGTATAACGTATAACGTATAACGTATATTGTAGAACGTATAACGTATAACGTATATCGTAAAACGTATAACGTATAACGTATAACGTATAACGTATAACGTATAACGTATAACGTATAACGTATACCGTATAACGTATAACGTATAACGTATAACGTATAACGTATAACGTATAACGTATAACGTATAACGTATAACGTATTACGTATAACGTATAACGTATAACGTATAACGTATAACGTATAACGTATAACGTATAACGTATAACGTATAACGTATAACGTATAACGTATAACGTATAACGTATAACGTATAACGTATAACGTATAACGTATAACGTATAACCTATAACGTATAACGTATAACGTATAACGTATAACGTATAACGTATAACGTATAACGTATAACGTATAACGTATAACGTATAACGTATAACGTATAACGTATAACATATAACGTATAACGTATAACGTATAACGTATAACGTATAACGTATAACGTATAACGTATAACGTATAACGTATAACGTATATCGTATAACGTATAACGTATAACGTATAACGTATAACGTATAACGTATAACGTATAACGAATAACGTATAACGTAAAACGTATAACGTATAACGTATAACGTATAACGTATAACCTATGACGTATAACGTATGACGCATAACGTATAACGTATAACGTGTAACGAAGAACGTATAACGAATAACGTATAAGGTATATCGTATAACGTAGAACGTATAACGTATAACGTATAACGAATAACGTAAAACGTATAACGCATAACGTATAACGTATAACGTGTAACGAAGAACGTATAACGAATAACGTATAACGTATATCGAATAACGTATAACGTATAACGTATAACGTATAACGTATAACGTATAACGTATAACTTATAACGTATATCGTAAAACGTATAACGTATGACGTATAAAGAATAACGTATAACGTATAACGTATAACGTATAACGTATAACGTATAACGTATAACGTATAACGTATAACGTATAACGTATAACGTATAACGTATAACGTATAACGTATAACGTATAACGTATAACGTATAACGAATAACGTAAAACGTATGACGCATAACGTATAACGTATAACGTGTAACGAAGAACGTATAACGAATAACGTATAAGGTATATCGTATAACGTAGAACGTATAACGTATAACGTATATCGTAAAACGTATAACGTATAACGTATAACGTATAACGTATAACGTATAACGTATAACGTATAACGTATAACGTATACCGTATAACGTATAACGTATAACGTACAACGTATATCGTAAAACGTATAACGTATGACGTATAAAGAATAACGTATAACGTATAACGTATAAAGAATAACGTATAACGTATAACGTATAACGCATAACGTATAACGTATAACGTATAACGTAAAACGTATAACGCATAACGTATATCGTATACCGTATAACGTATAACGTATATCGTATAACGTATAACGCATAAAGAATAACGTATAACGCATAAAGAATAACGTATAACGTATAACCTATGACGTATAACGTATAACGTATGACGTATATCGTATAACGTATAACGTACAACGTATAACGTATAACGTATGACGTGTAACGTATAACGTATAACGTATAACGTATAACGTATAACGTATAACGTATAACGTATAACGTATAACGTATAACGTATAACGTATAACCTATAACGTATACCCTATGACGTATAACGTATGACGTATAACGTATAACGTATCACGAATAACGTAAAACGATTAACGCATAACGTATAACGTATAACGTGTGTCGAAGAACGTATAACGAATAACGTAAAACGTATAACGCATAACATGTAACGTATAACGTATAACGTATAACGTATAACGTATAACGTAAAACGTATAACGCATAACGTATATCGTATACCGTATATCGTATAACGTATATCGTATAACGTATAACGCATAAAGAATAACGTATAACGTATAACCTATGACGTATAACGTATACCGTATAACGTATAACGTATATCGTATAACGTAAAACGTATAACGTATAACGTATAACGTATAACGTATGACGTATAACGTATAACGTATAACGTATAACGTATAACGGATAACGTATAACGTATAACGTATAACGTATATCGTATACCGTATAACGTATAACGTATAACGTATAACGTATAAGGTACAACGAATAAAGTATAACGTATAACGTATAACGTATAACCTATAACGTATAACGTATAACATATAACCTATAACGTATAACGTATAACGTATAACGAATAACGCAAAACGTATAACGCATAATGTATAACGTATAACGTGTAACGAAGAACGTATAACGAATAACGTATAACGTATAACGTATAACGAATAACGTATAACGCAAAACGTATGACGTATAGCGTATAACGTATAACCTATGACGTATAACGTATAACGTATAACGTATAACGTATAACGTATAACGTATAACGTATAACGTATAACGTATAACGAATAACGTATAACGTAAAACGTATGACGCATAACGTATAACGTATAACGTATAACCTATGACGTATAACGTATAACGTATAACGTATAACGTTTAACGTCTAACGTATAACCTATAACGTATAACGTGTAGCGAAGAACGTATAACGAATAACGTAAAACGTATAACGCATAACATGTAACGTATATCGTACAACGTATAACGTATAACGTATAACGTATAACGTATGACGTATAACGTATAACGTATAACGTATAATGTATAACGTATAACGTAGAACGTATAACGCATAACGTATAACGTATAACGGATAACGTATAACGCATAACGTATAACGTATAACGTATAACGTATAACGTATAACGTATAACGTATAACGTATAACGTATAACGTATAACGTATAACGTATAACGTATAACGTATAACGTACAACGTATATCGTAAAACGTATAACGTATGACGTATAAAGAATAACGTATAACGTATAACGTATAAAGAATAACGTATAACGTATAACGTATAACGAATAACGTAAAACGTATGACGCATTACATATTACGTATAACGTAGAACGTATAACGTATAACGTATATCGTAAAATGTATAACGTATAACGTATAACGTATAACGTATAACGTATAACGAATAACGTAAAACGTATAACGCATAACGTATAACGTATAACGTGTAACGAAGAACGTATAACGAATAACGTATAACGTATATCGTATAACGTAGAACGTATAACGTATAACGTATAACGTATAACGTATATTGTAGAACGTATAACGTATAACGTATATCGTAAAACGTATAACGTATAACGTATAACGTATAACGTATAACGTATAACGTATAACGTATAATGTATAACGTATACCGTATAACGTATAACGTATAACGTATAACGTATAACGTATAACGTATAACGTATAACGTATAACGTATAACGTATAACGTATAACGTATAACGTATAACGTATAACGTATAACGTATAACGTATAACGTATAACGTATAACGTATTACGTATAACGTATAACGTATAACGTATAACGTATAACGTATAACGTATAACGTATAACGTATAACGTATAACGTATAACGTATAACGTATAACGTATAACGTATAACGTATAACGTATAACGTATAACGTATAACGTATAACGTAAAACGTATAACGCATAACGTATATCGTATACCGTATAACGTATAACGTATATCGTATAACGTATAACGCATAAAGAATAACGTATAACGTATAACGTATAACGTATAACGTATAACGTATAACGTATAACGTATAACGTATGACGTATAACGTATAACGTATAACGTATAACGTATAACGTATAACGTATAACGTATAACGTATAACGTATAACGTATAACGTATAACGTATAACGTATAACGTATAACGTATAACGTATAACGTATAACGTATAACGAATAACGTATAACGTAAAACGTATGACGCATAACGTATAACGTATAACCTATGACGTATAACGTATAACGTATAACGTATAACGTTTAACGTCTAACGTATAACCTATAACGTATAACGTGTAGCGAAGAACGTATAACGAATAACGTAAAACGTATAACGCATAACATGTAACGTATATCGTATAACGTATAACGTATAACGTATAACGTATAACGTATGACGTATAACGTATAACGTATAACGTATAATGTATAACGTATAACGTAGAACGTATAACGCATAACGTATAACGTATAACGGATAACGTATAACGTATAACGTATAACGTATAACGTATAACGTATAACGTATAACGTATAACGTATAACGTATAACGTATAACGTATAACGTATAACGTATAACGTATAACGTATAACGTACAACGTATATCGTAAAACGTATAACGTATGACGTATAAAGAATAACGTATAACGTATAACGTATAAAGAATAACGTATAACGTATAACGTATAACGAATAACGTAAAACGTATGACGCATTACATATTACGTATAACGTAGAACGTATAACGTATAACGTATATCGTAAAATGTATAACGTATAACGTATAACGTATAACGTATAACGTATAACGAATAACGTAAAACGTATAACGCATAACCTATAACGTATAACGTGTAACGAAGAACGTATAACGAATAACGTATAACGTATATCGTATATCGTAGAACGTATAACATATAACGTATAACGTATAACGTATATTGTAGAACGTATAACGTATAACGTATATCGTAAAACGTATAACGTATAACGTATAACGTATAACGTATAACGTATAACGTATAACGTATAATGTATAACGTATACCGTATAACGTATAACGTATAACGTATAACGTATAACGTATAACGTATAACGTATAACGTATAACGTATAACGTATAACGTATAACGTATAACGTATAACGTATAACGTATAACGTATAACGTATAACGTATAACGTATAACGTATTACGTATAACGTATAACGTATAACGTATAACGTATAACGTATAACGTATAACGTATAACGTATAACGTATAACGTATAACGTATAACGTATAACGTATAACGTATAACGTATAACGTATAACGTATAACGTATAACGTATAACGTATAACGTATAACGTAAAACGTATAACGCATAACGTATATCGTATACCGTATAACGTATAACGTATATCGTATAACGTATAACGCATAAAGAATAACGTATAACGTATAACGTATAACGTATAACGTATAACGTATAACGTATAACGTATAACGTATAATGTATAACGTATACCGTATAACGTATAACGTATAACGTATAACGTATAACGTATAACGTATAACGTATAACGTATAACGTATATTGTAGAACGTATAACGTATAACGTATATCGTAAAACGTATAACGTATAACGTATAACGTATAACGTATAACGTATAACGTATAACGTATAACGTATACCGTATAACGTATAACGTATAACGTATAACGTATAACGTATAACGTATAACGTATAACGTATAACGTATAACGTATTACGTATAACGTATAACGTATAACGTATAACGTATAACGTATAACGTATAACGTATAACGTATAACGTATAACGTATAACGTATAACGTATAACGTATAACGTATAACGTATAACGTATAACGTATAACGTATAACGTATAACCTATAACGTATAACGTATAACGTATAACGTATAACGTATAACGTATAACGTATAACGTATAACGTATAACGTATAACGTATAACGTATAACGTATAACGTATAACATATAACGTATAACGTATAACGTATAACGTATAACGTATAACGTATAACGTATAACGTATAACGTATAACGTATAACGTATATCGTATAACGTATAACGTATAACGTATAACGTATAACGTATAACGTATAACGTATAACGAATAACGTATAACGTAAAACGTATAACGTATAACGTATAACGTATAACGTATAACCTATGACGTATAACGTATGACGCATAACGTATAACGTATAACGTGTAACGAAGAACGTATAACGAATAACGTATAAGGTATATCGTATAACGTAGAACGTATAACGTATAACGTATAACGAATAACGTAAAACGTATAACGCATAACGTATAACGTATAACGTGTAACGAAGAACGTATAACGAATAACGTATAACGTATATCGAATAACGTATAACGTATAACGTATAACGTATAACGTATAACGTATAACGTATAACTTATAACGTATATCGTAAAACGTATAACGTATGACGTATAAAGAATAACGTATAACGTATAACGTATAACGTATAACGTATAACGTATAACGTATAACGTATAACGTATAACGTATAACGTATAACGTATAACGTATAACGTATAACGTATAACGTATAACGTATAACGTATAACGAATAACGTAAAACGTATGACGCATAACGTATAACGTATAACGTGTAACGAAGAACGTATAACGAATAACGTATAAGGTATATCGTATAACGTAGAACGTATAACGTATAACGTATATCGTAAAACGTATAACGTATAACGTATAACGTATAACGTATAACGTATAACGTATAACGTATAACGTATAACGTATACCGTATAACGTATAACGTATAACGTACAACGTATATCGTAAAACGTATAACGTATGACGTATAAAGAATAACGTATAACGTATAACGTATAAAGAATAACGTATAACGTATAACGTATAACGCATAACGTATAACGTATAACGTATAACGTAAAACGTATAACGCATAACGTATATCGTATACCGTATAACGTATAACGTATATCGTATAACGTATAACGCATAAAGAATAACGTATAACGCATAAAGAATAACGTATAACGTATAACCTATGACGTATAACGTATAACGTATGACGTATATCGTATAACGTATAACGTACAACGTATAACGTATAACGTATGACGTGTAACGTATAACGTATAACGTATAACGTATAACGTATAACGTATAACGTATAACGTATAACGTATAACGTATAACGTATAACGTATAACCTATAACGTATACCCTATGACGTATAACGTATGACGTATAACGTATAACGTATCACGAATAACGTAAAACGATTAACGCATAACGTATAACGTATAACGTGTGTCGAAGAACGTATAACGAATAACGTAAAACGTATAACGCATAACATGTAACGTATAACGTATAACGTATAACGTATAACGTATAACGTAAAACGTATAACGCATAACGTATATCGTATACCGTATATCGTATAACGTATATCGTATAACGTATAACGCATAAAGAATAACGTATAACGTATAACCTATGACGTATAACGTATACCGTATAACGTATAACGTATATCGTATAACGTAAAACGTATAACGTATAACGTATAACGTATAACGTATGACGTATAACGTATAACGTATAACGTATAACGTATAACGGATAACGTATAACGTATAACGTATAACGTATATCGTATACCGTATAACGTATAACGTATAACGTATAACGTATAAGGTACAACGAATAAAGTATAACGTATAACGTATAACGTATAACCTATAACGTATAACGTATAACATATAACCTATAACGTATAACGTATAACGTATAACGAATAACGCAAAACGTATAACGCATAATGTATAACGTATAACGTGTAACGAAGAACGTATAACGAATAACGTATAACGTATAACGTATAACGAATAACGTATAACGCAAAACGTATGACGTATAGCGTATAACGTATAACCTATGACGTATAACGTATAACGTATAACGTATAACGTATAACGTATAACGTATAACGTATAACGTATAACGTATAACGAATAACGTATAACGTAAAACGTATGACGCATAACGTATAACGTATAACGTATAACCTATGACGTATAACGTATAACGTATAACGTATAACGTTTAACGTCTAACGTATAACCTATAACGTATAACGTGTAGCGAAGAACGTATAACGAATAACGTAAAACGTATAACGCATAACATGTAACGTATATCGTACAACGTATAACGTATAACGTATAACGTATAACGTATGACGTATAACGTATAACGTATAACGTATAATGTATAACGTATAACGTAGAACGTATAACGCATAACGTATAACGTATAACGGATAACGTATAACGCATAACGTATAACGTATAACGTATAACGTATAACGTATAACGTATAACGTATAACGTATAACGTATAACGTATAACGTATAACGTATAACGTATAACGTATAACGTACAACGTATATCGTAAAACGTATAACGTATGACGTATAAAGAATAACGTATAACGTATAACGTATAAAGAATAACGTATAACGTATAACGTATAACGAATAACGTAAAACGTATGACGCATTACATATTACGTATAACGTAGAACGTATAACGTATAACGTATATCGTAAAATGTATAACGTATAACGTATAACGTATAACGTATAACGTATAACGAATAACGTAAAACGTATAACGCATAACGTATAACGTATAACGTGTAACGAAGAACGTATAACGAATAACGTATAACGTATATCGTATAACGTAGAACGTATAACGTATAACGTATAACGTATAACGTATATTGTAGAACGTATAACGTATAACGTATATCGTAAAACGTATAACGTATAACGTATAACGTATAACGTATAACGTATAACGTATAACGTATAATGTATAACGTATACCGTATAACGTATAACGTATAACGTATAACGTATAACGTATAACGTATAACGTATAACGTATAACGTATAACGTATAACGTATAACGTATAACGTATAACGTATAACGTATAACGTATAACGTATAACGTATAACGTATAACGTATTACGTATAACGTATAACGTATAACGTATAACGTATAACGTATAACGTATAACGTATAACGTATAACGTATAACGTATAACGTATAACGTATAACGTATAACGTATAACGTATAACGTATAACGTATAACGTATAACGTATAACGTAAAACGTATAACGCATAACGTATATCGTATACCGTATAACGTATAACGTATATCGTATAACGTATAACGCATAAAGAATAACGTATAACGTATAACGTATAACGTATAACGTATAACGTATAACGTATAACGTATAACGTATGACGTATAACGTATAACGTATAACGTATAACGTATAACGTATAACGTATAACGTATAACGTATAACGTATAACGTATAACGTATAACGTATAACGTATAACGTATAACGTATAACGTATAACGTATAACGTATAACGAATAACGTATAACGTAAAACGTATGACGCATAACGTATAACGTATAACCTATGACGTATAACGTATAACGTATAACGTATAACGTTTAACGTCTAACGTATAACCTATAACGTATAACGTGTAGCGAAGAACGTATAACGAATAACGTAAAACGTATAACGCATAACATGTAACGTATATCGTATAACGTATAACGTATAACGTATAACGTATAACGTATGACGTATAACGTATAACGTATAACGTATAATGTATAACGTATAACGTAGAACGTATAACGCATAACGTATAACGTATAACGGATAACGTATAACGTATAACGTATAACGTATAACGTATAACGTATAACGTATAACGTATAACGTATAACGTATAACGTATAACGTATAACGTATAACGTATAACGTATAACGTATAACGTACAACGTATATCGTAAAACGTATAACGTATGACGTATAAAGAATAACGTATAACGTATAACGTATAAAGAATAACGTATAACGTATAACGTATAACGAATAACGTAAAACGTATGACGCATTACATATTACGTATAACGTAGAACGTATAACGTATAACGTATATCGTAAAATGTATAACGTATAACGTATAACGTATAACGTATAACGTATAACGAATAACGTAAAACGTATAACGCATAACCTATAACGTATAACGTGTAACGAAGAACGTATAACGAATAACGTATAACGTATATCGTATATCGTAGAACGTATAACATATAACGTATAACGTATAACGTATATTGTAGAACGTATAACGTATAACGTATATCGTAAAACGTATAACGTATAACGTATAACGTATAACGTATAACGTATAACGTATAACGTATAATGTATAACGTATACCGTATAACGTATAACGTATAACGTATAACGTATAACGTATAACGTATAACGTATAACGTATAACGTATAACGTATAACGTATAACGTATAACGTATAACGTATAACGTATAACGTATAACGTATAACGTATAACGTATAACGTATTACGTATAACGTATAACGTATAACGTATAACGTATAACGTATAACGTATAACGTATAACGTATAACGTATAACGTATAACGTATAACGTATAACGTATAACGTATAACGTATAACGTATAACGTATAACGTATAACGTATAACGTATAACGTATAACGTAAAACGTATAACGCATAACGTATATCGTATACCGTATAACGTATAACGTATATCGTATAACGTATAACGCATAAAGAATAACGTATAACGTATAACGTATAACGTATAACGTATAACGTATAACGTATAACGTATAACGTATAATGTATAACGTATACCGTATAACGTATAACGTATAACGTATAACGTATAACGTATAACGTATAACGTATAACGTATAACGTATAACGTATAACGTATAACGTATAACGTATAACGTATAACGTATAACGTATAACGTATAACGTATTACGTAAAACGTATAACGTATGACGTATAAAGAATAACGTATAACGTATAACGTATAAAGAATAACGTATAACGTATAACGTATAACGAATAACGTAAAACGTATGACGCATTACATATTACGTATAACGTAGAACGTATAACGTATAACGTATATCGTAAAATGTATAACGTATAACGTATAACGTATAACGTATAACGTATAACGAATAACGTAAAACGTATAACGCATAACGTATAACGTATAACGTGTAACGAAGAACGTATAACGAATAACGTATAACGTATATCGTATAACGTAGAACGTATAACGTATAACGTATAACGTATAACGTATATTGTAGAACGTATAACGTATAACGTATATCGTAAAACGTATAACGTATAACGTATAACGTATAACGTATAACGTATAACGTATACCGTATAACGTATAACGTATAACGTATAACGTATAACGTATAACGTATAACGTATAACGTATAACGTATAACGTATAACGTATAACGTATAACGTATAACGTATAACGTATAACGTATAACGTATTACGTATAACGTATAACGTATAACGTATAACGTATAACGTATAACGTATAACGTATAACGTATAACGTATAACGTATAACGTATAACGTATAACGTATAACGTATAACGTATAACGTATAACGTATAACGTATAACGTAAAACGTATAACGCATAACGTACATCGTATACCGTATAACGTATAACGTATATCGTATAACGTATAACGCATAAAGAATAACGTATAACGTATAACGTATAACGTATAACGTATAACGAATAACGTAAAACGTATAACGCATAACATATATCGTATACCGTATAACGTATAACGTATATCGTATAACGTATAACGCATAAAGAATAACGTATAACGTATAACCTATGACGTATAACGTATAACGTTTAACGTATATCGTATAACGTATAACGTATAACGTATAACGTATAACGTATGACGTATAACGTATAACGTATAACGTATAACGTATAACGTATAACGTATAACGTATAACGTATAACGTATAACGTATAACGTATAACGTATAACGTATACCGTATGACGTATAACGTATGACGTATCACGAATAACGTAAAACGTATAACGCATAACGTATAACGTATAACGTGTAACGAAGAACGTATAACGAATAACGTAAAACGTATAACGCATAACATGTAACGCATAACGTATCACGTATAACGTATAACGTATAACGTATAACGTATAACGTATAACGTATAACGTATAACGTATAACGTATAACGTAGAACGTAGAACGTATAACGTATAACGTATATCGTAAAACGTATAACGTATAACGTATAACGTATAACGTATAACGTATAACGTATAACGTATAACGTATAACGTATAACGTATATCGTATACCGTATAACGTATAACGTATATCGTATAACGTATAACGCATAAAGAATAACGTATAACGTATAACTTATGACGTATAACGTATAACGTATAACGTATAACGTATAAAGTATAACGTATAACGTATAACCTATAACGTATAACGTGTAACGAAGAACGTATAACGAATAACGTAAAACGTATAACGCATAACATGTAACGCATAACGTATCTCGTATAACGTATAACGTATAACGTATAACGTATAACGTATAACGTATAACGTATAACGTATAACGTATAACGTAGAACGTAGAACGTATAACGTATAACGTATATCGTAAAACGTATAACGTATAACGTATAACGTATAACGTATAACGTATAACGTATAACGTATAACGAATAACGTAAAACGTATGACGCATTACATATTACGTATAACGTAGAACGTATAACGTATAACGTATATCGTAAAATGTATAACGTATAACGTATAACGTATAACGTATAACGTATAACGTATAACGTATAACGTATAACGTATAACGTATAACGTATAACGTATAACGTATAACGTATAACGTATAACGTATAACGTATAACGTATAACGTATAACGAATAACGTAAAACGTATGACGCATAACGTATAACGTATAACGTGTAACGAAGAACGTATAACGAATAACGTATAAGGTATATCGTATAACGTAGAACGTATAACGTATAACGTATATCGTAAAACGTATAACGTATAACGTATAACGTATAACGTATAACGTATAACGTATAACGTATAACGTATAACGTATACCGTATAACGTATAACGTATAACGTACAACGTATATCGTAAAACGTATAACGTATGACGTATAAAGAATAACGTATAACGTATAACGTATAAAGAATAACGTATAACGTATAACGTATAACGCATAACGTATAACGTATAACGTATAACGTAAAACGTATAACGCATAACGTATATCGTATACCGTATAACGTATAACGTATATCGTATAACGTATAACGCATAAAGAATAACGTATAACGCATAAAGAATAACGTATAACGTATAACCTATGACGTATAACGTATAACGTATGACGTATATCGTATAACGTATAACGTACAACGTATAACGTATAACGTATGACGTGTAACGTATAACGTATAACGTATAACGTATAACGTATAACGTATAACGTATAACGTATAACGTATAACGTATAACGTATAACGTATAACCTATAACGTATACCCTATGACGTATAACGTATGACGTATAACGTATAACGTATCACGAATAACGTAAAACGATTAACGCATAACGTATAACGTATAACGTGTGTCGAAGAACGTATAACGAATAACGTAAAACGTATAACGCATAACATGTAACGTATAACGTATAACGTATAACGTATAACGTATAACGTAAAACGTATAACGCATAACGTATATCGTATACCGTATATCGTATAACGTATATCGTATAACGTATAACGCATAAAGAATAACGTATAACGTATAACCTATGACGTATAACGTATACCGTATAACGTATAACGTATATCGTATAACGTAAAACGTATAACGTATAACGTATAACGTATAACGTATGACGTATAACGTATAACGTATAACGTATAACGTATAACGGATAACGTATAACGTATAACGTATAACGTATATCGTATACCGTATAACGTATAACGTATAACGTATAACGTATAAGGTACAACGAATAAAGTATAACGTATAACGTATAACGTATAACCTATAACGTATAACGTATAACATATAACCTATAACGTATAACGTATAACGTATAACGAATAACGCAAAACGTATAACGCATAATGTATAACGTATAACGTGTAACGAAGAACGTATAACGAATAACGTATAACGTATAACGTATAACGAATAACGTATAACGCAAAACGTATGACGTATAGCGTATAACGTATAACCTATGACGTATAACGTATAACGTATAACGTATAACGTATAACGTATAACGTATAACGTATAACGTATAACGTATAACGAATAACGTATAACGTAAAACGTATGACGCATAACGTATAACGTATAACCTATGACGTATAACGTATAACGTATAACGTATAACGTTTAACGTCTAACGTATAACCTATAACGTATAACGTGTAGCGAAGAACGTATAACGAATAACGTAAAACGTATAACGCATAACATGTAACGTATATCGTATAACGTATAACGTATAACGTATAACGTATAACGTATGACGTATAACGTATAACGTATAACGTATAATGTATAACGTATAACGTAGAACGTATAACGCATAACGTATAACGTATAACGGATAACGTATAACGTATAACGTATAACGTATAACGTATAACGTATAACGTATAACGTATAACGTATAACGTATAACGTATAACGTATAACGTATAACGTATAACGTATAACGTATAACGTACAACGTATATCGTAAAACGTATAACGTATGACGTATAAAGAATAACGTATAACGTATAACGTATAAAGAATAACGTATAACGTATAACGTATAACGAATAACGTAAAACGTATGACGCATTACATATTACGTATAACGTAGAACGTATAACGTATAACGTATATCGTAAAATGTATAACGTATAACGTATAACGTATAACGTATAACGTATAACGAATAACGTAAAACGTATAACGCATAACGTATAACGTATAACGTGTAACGAAGAACGTATAACGAATAACGTATAACGTATATCGTATAACGTAGAACGTATAACGTATAACGTATAACGTATAACGTATATTGTAGAACGTATAACGTATAACGTATATCGTAAAACGTATAACGTATAACGTATAACGTATAACGTATAACGTATAACGTATAACGTATAATGTATAACGTATACCGTATAACGTATAACGTATAACGTATAACGTATAACGTATAACGTATAACGTATAACGTATAACGTATAACGTATAACGTATAACGTATAACGTATAACGTATAACGTATAACGTATAACGTATAACGTATTACGTATAACGTATAACGTATAACGTATAACGTATAACGTATAACGTATAACGTATAACGTATAACGTATAACGTATAACGTATAACGTATAACGTATAACGTATAACGTATAACGCATAACGTATATCGTATACCGTATAACGTATAACGTATATCGTATAACGTATAACGCATAAAGAATAACGTATAACGTATAACGTATAACGTATAACGTATAACGTATAACGTATAACGTATAACGTATGACGTATAACGTATAACGTATAACGTATAACGTATAACGTATAACGTATAACGTATAACGTATAACGTATAACGTATAACGTATAACGTATAACGTATAACGTATAACGTATAACGTATAACGTATAACGTATAACGTATAACGAATAACGTATAACGTAAAACGTATGACGCATAACGTATAACGTATAACCTATGACGTATAACGTATAACGTATAACGTATAACGTTTAACGTCTAACGTATAACCTATAACGTATAACGTGTAGCGAAGAACGTATAACGAATAACGTAAAACGTATAACGCATAACATGTAACGTATATCGTATAACGTATAACGTATAACGTATAACGTATAACGTATGACGTATAACGTATAACGTATAACGTATAATGTATAACGTATAACGTAGAACGTATAACGCATAACGTATAACGTATAACGGATAACGTATAACGTATAACGTATAACGTATAACGTATAACGTATAACGTATAACGTATAACGTATAACGTATAACGTATAACGTATAACGTATAACGTATAACGTATAACGTATAACGTACAACGTATATCGTAAAACGTATAACGTATGACGTATAAAGAATAACGTATAACGTATAACGTATAAAGAATAACGTATAACGTATAACGTATAACGAATAACGTAAAACGTATGACGCATTACATATTACGTATAACGTAGAACGTATAACGTATAACGTATATCGTAAAATGTATAACGTATAACGTATAACGTATAACGTATAACGTATAACGAATAACGTAAAACGTATAACGCATAACGTATAACGTATAACGTGTAACGAAGAACGTATAACGAATAACGTATAACGTATATCGTATAACGTAGAACGTATAACATATAACGTATAACGTATAACGTATATTGTAGAACGTATAACGTATAACGTATATCGTAAAACGTATAACGTATAACGTATAACGTATAACGTATAACGTATAACGTATAACGTATAATGTATAACGTATACCGTATAACGTATAACGTATAACGTATAACGTATAACGTATAACGTATAACGTATAACGTATAACGTATAACGTATAACGTATAACGTATAACGTATAACGTATAACGTATAACGTATTACGTATAACGTATAACGTATAACGTATAACGTATAACGTATAACGTATAACGTATAACGTATAACGTATAACGTATAACGTATAACGTATAACGTATAACGTATAACGTATAACGTATAACGTATAACGTATAACGTATAACGTATAACGTATAACGTAAAACGTATAACGCATAACGTAGATCGTATACCGTATAACGTATAACGTATATCGTATAACGTATAACGCATAAAGAATAACGTATAACGTATAACGTATAACGTATAACGTATAACGTATAACGTATAACGTATAACGTATAATGTATAACGTATACCGTATAACGTATAACGTATAACGTATAACGTATAACGTATAACGTATAACGTATAACGTATAACGTATAACGTATAACGTATAACGTATAACGTATAACGTATAACGTATAACGTATAACGTATAACGTATTACGTAAAACGTATAACGTATGACGTATAAAGAATAACGTATAACGTATAACGTATAAAGAATAACGTATAACGTATAACGTATAACGAATAACGTAAAACGTATGACGCATTACATATTACGTATAACGTAGAACGTATAACGTATAACGTATATCGTAAAATGTATAACGTATAACGTATAACGTATAACGTATAACGTATAACGTATAACGTATAACGTATAACGTAAAACGTATAACGCATAACGTACATCGTATACCGTATAACGTATAACGTATATCGTATAACGTATAACCCATAAAGAATAACGTATAACGTATAACGTATAACGTATAACGTATAACGAATAACGTAAAACGTATAACGCATAACATATATCGTATACCGTATAACGTATAACGTATATCGTATAACGTATAACGCATAAAGAATAACGTATAACGTATAACCTATGACGTATAACGTATAACGTTTAACGTATATCGTATAACGTATAACGTATAACGTATAACGTATAACGTATAACGTATAACGTATAACGTATAACGTATAACGTATAACGTATAACGTATAACGTATAACGTATAACGTATAACGTATAACGTATAACGTATTACGTAAAACGTATAACGTATGACGTATAAAGAATAACGTATAACGTATAACGTATAAAGAATAACGTATAACGTATAACGTATAACGAATAACGTAAAACGTATAACGCATAACGTATAACGTATAACGTGTAACGAAGAACGTATAACGAATAACGTATAACGTATATCGTATAACGTAGAACGTATAACGTATAACGTATAACGTATAACGTATAACGTATAACGTATAACGTATAACGTAAAACGTATAACGTATTACGTATAACGTATAACGTATAACGTATAACGTATAACGTATAACGTATAACGTATAACGTATAACGTATAACGTATAACGAATAACGTAAAACGTATGACGCATTACATATTACGTATAACGTAGAACGTATAACGTATAACGTATATCGTAAAACGTATAACGTATAACGTATAACGTATAACGTATAACGTATAACGAATAACGTAAAACGTATAACGCATAACGTATAACGTATAACGTGTAACGAAGAACGTATAACGAATAACGTATAACGTATATCGTATAACGTAGAACGTATAACGTATAACGTATAACGTGTAACTAAGAACGTATAACGAATAACGTATAACGTATATCGTATAACGTAGAACGTATAACGTATAACGTACAACGTATAACGTATAACGTATAACGTATACCGTATAACGTATAACGTATAACTTATAACGTATATCGTAAAACGTATAACGTATGACGTATAAAGAATAACGTATAACGTATAACGTATAAAGAATAACGTATAACGTATAACGTATAACGAATAACGTAAAACGTATAACGTGTAACGCATAACGTATAACGTATAACGTATAACGTATAACGTATAACGTGTAACGAAGAACGTATAACGAATAACGTATAACGTATATCGTATAACGTAGAACGTATAACGTATAACGTATAACGTATAACGTATAACGTATAACGTATAACGTATAACGTATAACGTATAACGTATAACGTATAACGTATAACGTATAACGTATAACGAATAACGTAAAACGTATGACGCATAACGTATAACGTATAACGTGTAACGAAGAACGTATAACGAATAACGTATAAGGTATATCGTATAACGTAGAACGTATAACGTATAACGTATATCGTAAAACGTATAACGTATAACGTATAACGTATAACGTATAACGTATAACGTATAACGTATAACGTATAACGTATAACGTATAACGTATAACGTATAACGTATAACGTATAACGTATAACGTATAACGTATAACGTATAACGTATAACGTATAACGTATAACGTAGAACGTATAACGTATAACGTATATCGTAAAATGTATAACGTATAACGTATAACGTATAACGTATAACGTATAACGTATAAAGTATAACGTAAAACGTATAACGTATTACGTATAACGTATAACGTATAACGTATAACGTATAACGTATAACGTATAACGTATAACGTATAACGTATAACGTATAACGTATAACGAATAACGTAAAACGTATGACGCATTACATATTACGTATAACGTATAACGTATAACGTATAACGTATAACGTATAACGAATAACGTAAAACGTATGACGCATTACATATTACGTATAACGTAGAACGTATAACGTATAACGTATATCGTAAAACGTATAACGTATAACGTATAACGTATAACGTATAACGTATAACGTATAACGTATAACGTAAAACGTATAACGTATAACGTGTAACGTATAACGTATACCGTATAACGTATAACGTATAACTTATAACGTATATCGTAAAACGTATAACGTATGACGTATAAAGAATAACGTATAACGTATAACGTATAAAGAATAACGTATAACGTATAACGTATAACGGATAACGTAAAACGTATAACGTGTAACGCATAACGTATAACGTATAACGTATAACGTATAACGTATAACGTGTAACGAAGAACGTATAACGAATAACGTATAACGTATATCGTATAACGTAGAACGTATAACGTATAACGTATAACGTATAACGTATAACGTATAACGTATAACGTATAACGTATAACGTATAACGTATAACGTATAACGTATAACGAATAACGTAAAACGTATGACGCATTACATATTACGTATAACGTAGAACGTATAACGTATATCGTAAAATGTATAACGTATAACGTATAACGTATAACGTATAACGTATAACGTATAACGTATAACGTATAACGTATCACGTATAACGTAGAACGTATAACGTATAACGTATATCGTAAAATGTATAACGTATAACGTATAACGTATAACGTATAACGTATAACGTATAACGTATAACGTATAACGTATAACGTATAACGTATAACGTATAACGTATAACGAATAACGTATAACGTAAAACGTATAACGCATAACGTATAACGTATAACGTATAACCTATGACGTATAACGTATGACGCATAACGTATAACGTATAAGGTGTAACGAAGAACGTATAACGAATAACGTATAAGGTATATCGTATAACGTAGAACGTATAACGTATAACGTATATCGTAAAACGTATAACGTATAACGTATAACGTATAACGTATAACGTATAACGTATAACGTATAACGTATAACGTATACCGAATAACGTATAACGCATAACGTACAACGTATATCGTAAAACGTATAACGTATAACGTATAACGTATAACGTATAACGTATAACGTATAACGTATAACGTATAACGTATACCGAATAACGTATAACGCATAACGTACAACGTATATCGTAAAACGTATAACGTATAACGTATAACGTATAACGTATAACGTATAACGTATAACGTATACCGTATAACGTATAACGTATAACGTATAACGTATAACGTATAACGTATAACGTATAACGTATAACGTATAACGTATAACGTATAACGTATAACGTATAACGTATAACGTATAACGTATAACGTATAACGTATAACCTATAACGTATAACGTATAACGTATAACGTATAACCTATGACGTATAACGTATGACGCATAACGTATAACGTATAACGTGTAACGAAGAACGTATAACGAATAACGTATAAGGTATATCGTATAACGTAGAACGTATAACGTATAACGTATATCGTAAAACGTATAACGTATAACGTATAACGTATAACGTATAACGTATAACGTATAACGTATAACGTATAACGTATACCGAATAACGTATAACGTATAACGTACAACGTATATCGTAAAACGTATAACGTATAACGTATAACGTATAACGTATAACGTATAACGTATAACGTATAACGTATACCGTATAACGTATAACGTATAACGTATAACGTATAACGTATAACGTATAACGTATAACGTATAACGTATAACGTAAAACGTATAACGCATAACGTATATCGTATACCGTATAACGTATAACGTATATCGTATAACGTATTACGCATAAAGAATAACGTATAACGTATAACGTATAACGTATAACGTATAACGAATAACGTAAAACGTATAACGCATAACGTATATCGTATACCGTATAACGTATATCGTATAACGTATAACGCATAAAGAGTAACGTATAGCATATAACCTATGACGTATAACGTATAACGTATAACGTATATCGTATAACGTATAACGTATAACGTATAACGTATAACGTATAACGTATGACGTATAACGTATAACGTATAACGTATAACGTATAACGTATAACGTATAACGTATAACGTATAACGTATAACGTATAACGTATAACGTATAACGTATACCGTATGACGTATGACGTATGACGTATCACGAATAACGTAAAACGTATAACGCATAACGTATAACGTATAACGTGTAACGAAGAACGTATAACGAATAACGTAAAACGTATAACGCTTAACATGTAACGTATAACGTATAACGTATAACGTATAACGTATAACGTATAACGTATAACGTATAACGTATAACGTATAACGTATAACGTATAACGTATAACGTATAAGGTATAACGTATAACGTAAAACGTATAACGCATAACGTATATCGTATACCGTATAACGTATAACGTATATCGTATAACGTATAACGCATAAAGAATAACGTATAACGTATAACCTATGACGTATAACGTATAACGTATAACGTATAACGTATATCGTATAACGTATAACGTATAACGTATAACGTATAACGTATAACGTATAACGTATAACGAATAACGTATAACGTAAAACGTATAACGTATAACGTATAACGTATAACGTATAACCTATGACGTATAACGTATAACGTATAACGTATAACGTATAACGTATAAAGTATAACGTATAACGTATAACGTATAACGTATAACGTATAACGTATAACGTATAACGTATAACGTATAACGTATAACGTATAACGTATAACGTATAACGTATAACGTATAACGTATAACGTATAACGTATAACGTATAACGTATAACCTATAACGTATAACGTATAACGTATCACGTATAACGTATAACGTATAACGTATAACGTATAACGTATAACGTATAACGTATAACGTATAACGTATAACGTATAACGTATAACGTATAACGTATAACGTATAACGTATAACGTATAACGTATAACGTATAACGTATAACGTATAACGTATATCGTATAACGTATAACGCATAAAGAATAACGTATAACGTATAACCTATGACGTATAACGTATAACGTATAACGTATAACGTATATCGTATAACGTATAACGTATAACGTATAACGTATAACGTATAACGTATAACGTATAACGAATAACGTATAACGTAAAACGTATAACGTATAACGTATAACGTATAACGTATAACGTATAACCTATGACGTATAACGTATAACGTATAACGTATAACGTATAAAGTATAACGTATAACGTATAACGTATAACGTATAACGTATAACGTATAACGTAGAACGTATAACGTATAACGTATATCGTAAAACGTATAACGTATAACGTATAACGTATAACGTATAACGTATAACGAATAACGTAAAACGTATAACGCATAACGTATAACGTATAACGTGTAACGAAGAACGTATAACGAATAACGTATAACGTATATCGTATAACGTAGAACGTATAACGTATAACGTATAACGTGTAACTAAGAACGTATAACGAATAACGTATAACGTATATCGTATAACGTAGAACGTATAACGTATAACGTACAACGTATAACGTATAACGTATAACGTATACCGTATAACGTATAACGTATAACTTATAACGTATATCGTAAAACGTATAACGTATGACGTATAAAGAATAACGTATAACGTATAACGTATAAAGAATAACGTATAACGTATAACGTATAACGAATAACGTAAAACGTATAACGTGTAACGCATAACGTATAACGTATAACGTATAACGTATAACGTATAACGTGTAACGAAGAACGTATAACGAATAACGTATAACGTATATCGTATAACGTAGAACGTATAACGTATAACGTATAACGTATAACGTATAACGTATAACGTATAACGTATAACGTATAACGTATAACGTATAACGTATAACGTATAACGTATAACGTATAACGAATAACGTAAAACGTATGACGCATAACGTATAACGTATAACGTGTAACGAAGAACGTATAACGAATAACGTATAAGGTATATCGTATAACGTAGAACGTATAACGTATAACGTATATCGTAAAACGTATAACGTATAACGTATAACGTATAACGTATAACGTATAACGTATAACGTATAACGTATAACGTATAACGTATAACGTATAACGTATAACGTATAACGTATAACGTATAACGTATAACGTATAACGTATAACGTATAACGTAGAACGTATAACGTATAACGTATATCGTAAAATGTATAACGTATAACGTATAACGTATAACGTATAACGTATAACGTATAAAGTATAACGTAAAACGTATAACGTATTACGTATAACGTATAACGTATAACGTATAACGTATAACGTATAACGTATAACGTATAACGTATAACGTATAACGTATAACGTATAACGAATAACGTAAAACGTATGACGCATTACATATTACGTATAACGTATAACGTATAACGTATAACGTATAACGTATAACGAATAACGTAAAACGTATGACGCATTACATATTACGTATAACGTAGAACGTATAACGTATAACGTATATCGTAAAACGTATAACGTATAACGTATAACGTATAACGTATAACGTATAACGTATAACGTATAACGTAAAACGTATAACGTATAACGTGTAACGTATAACGTATACCGTATAACGTATAACGTATAACTTATAACGTATATCGTAAAACGTATAACGTATGACGTATAAAGAATAACGTATAACGTATAACGTATAAAGAATAACGTATAACGTATAACGTATAACGAATAACGTAAAACGTATAACGTGTAACGCATAACGTATAACGTATAACGTATAACGTATAACGTATAACGTGTAACGAAGAACGTATAACGAATAACGTAAAACGTATGACGCATAACGTATAACGTATAACGTGTAACGAAGAACGTATAACGAATAACGTATAAGGTATATCGTATAACGTAGAACGTATAACGTATAACGTATATCGTAAAATGTATGACGTATAACGTATAACGTATAACGTATAACGTATAACGTATAACGTATAACGTATAACGTATACCGTATAACGTATAACGTATAACGTACAACGTATATCGTAAAACGTATAACGTATGACGTATAAAGAATAACGTATAACGTATAACGTATAAAGAATAACGTATAACGTATAACGTATAACGTATAACGTATAACGTATAACGTATAACGTATAACGTATAACGAATAACGTAAAACGTATGACGCATTACATATTACGTATAACGTAGAACGTATAACGTATATCGTAAAATGTATAACGTATAACGTATAACGTATAACGTATAACGTATAACGTATAACGTATAACGTATAACGTATAACGTATCACGTATAACGTAGAACGTATAACGTATAACGTATATCGTAAAATGTATAACGTATAACGTATAACGTATAACGTATAACGTATAACGTATAACGTATAACGTAAAACGTATAACGTATTACGTATAACGTATAACGTATAACGTATAACGTATAACGTATAACGTATAACGTATAACGTATAACGTATAACGTATAACGTATAACGAATAACGTAAAACGTATGACGCATTACATATTACGTATAACGTAGAACGTATAACGTATAACGTATATCGTAAAACGTATAACGTATGACGTATAAAGAATAACGTATAACGTATAACGTATAAAGAATAACGTATAACGTATAACGTATAACGAATAACGTAAAACGTATAACGCATAACGTATAACGTATAACGTGTAACGAAGAACGTATAACGTATAACGTATAACGTATAACGTATAACGTATAACGTATAACGTATAACGTATAACGTATAACCAATAACGTATAACGTATAACGTATAACGTATAACGTATAACGTATAACGTATAACGTATAACGTATAACGTATAACGTATAACGTATAACGTATAACGTATAACGTATAACGTATAACGTATAACGTATAACGTATAACGTATAACGTATAACGTATAACGTATAACGTATAACGTATAACGTATAACGTATAACGTATAACGTATAACGTATAACGTATAACGTATAACGTATAACGTATAACGTATAACGTATAACGTATAACGTATATCGTATAACGTATAACGTATAACGTATAACGTATAACGTATAACGTATAACGTATAACGAATAACGTATAACGTAAAACGTATAACGCATAACGTATAACGTATAACGTATAACCTATGACGTATAACGTATGACGCATAACGTATAACGTATAAGGTGTAACGAAGAACGTATAACGAATAACGTATAAGGTATATCGTATAACGTAGAACGTATAACGTATAACGTATATCGTAAAACGTATAACGTATAACGTATAACGTATAACGTATAACGTATAACGTATAACGTATAACGTATAACGTATAACGTATACCGAATAACGTATAACGCATAACGTACAACGTATATCGTAAAACGTATAACGTATAACGTATAACGTATAACGTATAACGTATAACGTATAACGTATACCGTATAACGTATAACGTATAACGTATAACGTATAACGTATAACGTATAACGTATAACGTATAACGTATAACGTATAACGTATAACGTATAACGTATAACGTATAACGTATAACGTATAACGTATAACGTATAACCTATAACGTATAACGTATAACGTATAACGTATAACCTATGACGTATAACGTATGACGCATAACGTATAACGTATAACGTGTAACGAAGAACGTATAACGAATAACGTATAAGGTATATCGTATAACGTAGAACGTATAACGTATAACGTATATCGTAAAACGTATAACGTATAACGTATAACGTATAACGTATAACGTATAACGTATAACGTATAACGTATAACGTATAACGTATACCGAATAACGTATAACGTATAACGTACAACGTATATCGTAAAACGTATAACGTATAACGTATAACGTATAACGTATAACGTATAACGTATAACGTATACCGTATAACGTATAAAGTATAACGTATAACGTATAACGTATAACGTATAACGTATAACGTATAACGTATAACGTAAAACGTATAACGCATAACGTATATCGTATACCGTATAACGTATAACGTATATCGTATAACGTATTACGCATAAAGAATAACGTATAACGTATAACGTATAACGTATAACGTATAACGAATAACGTAAAACGTATAACGCATAACGTATATCGTATACCGTATAACGTATATCGTATAACGTATAACGCATAAAGAGTAACGTATAGCATATAACCTATGACGTATAACGTATAACGTATAACGTATATCGTATAACGTATAACGTATAACGTATAACGTATAACGTATAACGTATGACGTATAACGTATAACGTATAACGTATAACGTATAACGTATAACGTATAACGTATAACGTATAACGTATAACGTATAACGTATAACGTATAACGTATACCGTATGACGTATGACGTATGACGTATCACGAATAACGTAAAACGTATAACGCATAACGTATAACGTATAACGTGTAACGAAGAACGTATAACGAATAACGTAAAACGTATAACGCTTAACATGTAACGTATAACGTATAACGTATAACGTATAACGTATAACGTATAACGTATAACGTATAACGTATAACGTATAACGTATAACGTATAACGTATAACGTATAAGGTATAACGTATAACGTAAAACGTATAACGCATAACGTATATCGTATACCGTATAACGTATAACGTATATCGTATAACGTATAACGCATAAAGAATAACGTATAACGTATAACCTATGACGTATAACGTATAACGTATAACGTATAACGTATATCGTATAACGTATAACGTATAACGTATAACGTATAACGTATAACGTATAACGTATAACGAATAACGTATAACGTAAAACGTATAACGTATAACGTATAACGTATAACGTATAACCTATGACGTATAACGTATAACGTATAACGTATAACGTATAACGTATAACGTATTACGTATAACGTATAACGTATAACGTATAACGTATAACGTATAACGTATAACGTATAACGTATACCGTATAACGTATAACGTATAACTTATAACGTATATCGTAAAACGTATAACGTATAACGTATGACGTATAAAGAATAACGTATAACGTATAACGTATAAAGAATAACGTATAACGTATAACGTATAACGAATAACGTAAAACGTATAACGTATAACGCATAACGTATAACGTATAACGTGTAACGAAGAACGTATAACGAATAACGTATAAGGTATATCGTATAACGTAGAACGTATAACGTATAACGTATATAGTAAAACGTATAACGTATAACGTATAACGTATACCGTATAACGTATAACGTATAACTTATAACGTATATCGTAAAACGTATAACGTATGACGTATAAAGAATAACGTATAACGTATAACGTATAAAGAATAACGTATAACGTATAACGTATAACGAATAACGTAAAACGTATAACGTGTAACGCATAACGTATAACGTATAACGCATAATGTATAACGTATAACGTGTAACGAAGAACGTATAACGTATAACGTATAACGTATAACGTATAACGTATAACGTGTAACGTATAACGTATACCGTATAACGTATAACGTATAACGTACAACGTATATCGTAAAACGTATAACGTATGACGTATAAAGAATAACGTATAACGGTTAACGTATAAAGAATAACGTATAACGTATAACGTATAACGAATAACGTAAAACGTATAACGCATAACGTATAACGTATAACGTGTAACGAAGAACGTATAACGAATAACGTATAACGTATATCGTATAACGTAGAACGTATAACGTATAACGTATAACGTATAACGTATAACGTATAACGTATATTGTAGAACGTATAACGTATAACGTATATCGTAAAACGTATAACGTATAACGTATAACGTATAACGTATAACGTATAACGTATAACGTATACCGTATAACGTATAACGTATAACGTATAACGTATAACGTATAACGTATAACGTATAACGTATAACGTATAACGTATAACGTATTACGTATAACGTATAACGTATAACGTATAACGTATAACGTATAACGTATAACGTATAACGTATAACGTATAACGTATAACGTATAACGTATAACGTATAACGTATAACGTATAACGTATAACCTATAACGTATAACGTATAACGTATAACGTATAACGTATAACGTATAACGTATAACGTATAACGTATAACGTATAACGTATAACGTATAACGTATAACGTATAACGTATAACGTATAACGTATAACGTATAACGTATAACGTATAACGTATAACGTATAACGTATAACGTATAACGTATAACGTATAACGTATAACGTATATCGTATAACGTATAACGTATAACGTATAACGTATAACGTATAACGTATAACGTATAACGAATAACGTATAACGTAAAACGTATAACGTATAACGTATAACGTATAACGTATAACCTATGACGTATAACGTATGACGCATAACGTATAACGTATAACGTGTAACGAAGAACGTATAACGAATAACGTATAAGGTATATCGTATAACGTAGAACGTATGACGTATAACGTATATCGTAAAACGTATAACGTATAACGTATAACGTATAACGTATAACGTATAACGTATAACGTATAACGTATAACGTATAACGTATAACGTATAACGTATACCGTATAACGTATAACGTATAACGTATAACGTATAACGTATAACGTATAACGTATAACGTATACCGTATGACGTATAACGTATGACGTATCACGAATAACGTAAAACGTATATCGCATAACGTATAACGTATAACGTGTAACGAAGAACGTATAACGAATAACGTAAAACGTATAACGCTTAACATGTAACGTATAACGTATATCGTATAACGTATATCGTATAACGTATAACGTATAACGTATAACGTATAACGTATAACGTATAACGTATGACGTATAACGTATAACGTATAACGTATAACGTATATCGTAAAACGTATAACGTATAACGTATAACGTATAACGTATAACGTATAACGTATAACGTATACCGTATAACGTATAACGTATAACGTATAACGTATAACGTATAACGTATAACGTATAACGTATAACGTAAAACGTATAACGCATAACGTATATCGTATACCGTATAACGTATAACGTATATCGTATAACGTATTACGCATAAAGAATAACGTATAACGTATAACGTATAACGTATAACGTATAACGAATAACGTAAAACGTATAACGCATAACGTATATCGTATATCGTATACCGTATAACGTATAACGTATATCGTATAACGTATAACGCATAAAGAATAACGTATAGCGTATAACCTATGACGTATAACGTATAACGTATAACGTATATCGTATAACGTATAACGTATAACGTATAACGTATAACGTATAACGTATGACGTATAACGTATAACGTATAACGTATAACGTATAACGTATAACGTATAACGTATAACGTATAACGTATAACGTATAACGTATAACGTATAACGTATAACGTATACCGTATGACGTATAACGTATGACGTATCACGAATAACGTAAAACGTATAACGCATAACGTATAACGTATAACGTGTAACGAAGAACGTATAACGAATAACGTAAAACGTATAACGCTTAACATGTAACGTATAACGTATAACGTATAACGTATAACGTATAACGTATAACGTATAACGTATAACGTATAAGGTATAACGTATAACGTAAAACGTATAACGCATAACGTATATCGTATACCGTATAACGTATAACGTATATCGTATAACGTATAACGCATAAAGAATAACGTATAACGTATAACCTATGACGTATAACGTATAACGTATAACGTATAACGTATATCGTATAACGTATAACGTATAACGTATAACGTATAACGTATAACGTATAACGTATAACGTATAACGTATAACGTATAACGCATAACGTATAACGTAAAACGTATAACGTATAACGTATAACGTATAACGTATAACCTATGACGTATAACGTATAACGTATAACGTATAACGTATAAAGAATAACGTATAACGTATAACGTATAACGTATAACGTATGACGTATAACGTATAACGTATAACGTATAACGTATAACGTATAACGTATAACGTATAACGTATAACGTATAACGTATAACGTATAACGTATATCGTATAACCTATAACGTATCACGTATAACGTATCACGTATAACGTATAACGTATAACGTATAACGTATAACGTATAACGTATAACGTATAACGTATAACGTATAACGTATAACGTATAACGTATAACGTATAACGTATAACGTATAACGTATAACGTATAACGTATAACGTATAACGTATATCGTATAACGTATAACGCATAAAGAATAACGTATAACGTATAACCTATGACGTATAACGTATAACGTATAACGTATAACGTATATCGTATAACGTATAACGTATAACGTATAACGTATAACGTATAACGTATAACGTATAACGTATAACGTATAACGTATACCGTATAACGTATAACGTATAACGTATAACGTATAACGTATAACGTATAACGTATAACGTATAACGTAAAACGTATAACGCATAACGTATATCGTATACCGTATAACGTATAACGTATATCGTATAACGTATTACGCATAAAGAATAACGTATAACGTATAACGTATAACGTATAACGTATGACGTATAACGTATAACGTATAACGTATAACGTATAACGTATAACGTATAACGTATAACCTATAACGTATAACGTATAACGTATCACGTATAACGTATAACGTATAACGTATAACGTATAACGTATAACGTATAACGTATAACGTATAACGTATAACGTATAACGTATAACGTATAACGTATAACGTATAACGTATAACGTATAACGTATAACGTATAACGTATATCGTATAACGTATAACGCATAAAGAATAACGTATAACGTATAACCTATGACGTATAACGTATAACGTATAACGTATAACGTATATCGTATAACGTATAACGTATAACGTATAACGTATAACGTATAACGTATAACGTATAACGAATAACGTATAACGTAAAACGTATAACGTATAACGTATAACGTATAACGTATAACCAATGACGTATAACGTATAACGTATAACGTATAACGTATAACGTATAACGAATAACGTATAACGTAAAAGGTATAACGTATAACGTATAACGTATAACGTATAACCAATGACGTATAACGTATAACGTATAACGTATAACGTATAAAGTATAACGTATATCGTATAACGTATAACGCATAAAGAATAACGTATAACGTATAACCTATGACGTATAACGTATAACGTATAACGTATAACGTATAACGTATAACGTATATCGTATAACGTATAACGCATAAAGAATAACGTATAACGTATAACGTATAACGTATAACGTATAACGTATAACGTATAACGTATAACGTATAACGTATAACGTATAACGTATAACGTATAACGTATAACGTATAACGTATAACGAATAACGTATAACGTAAAACGTATAACGTATAACGTATAACGTATAACGTATAACGTATAACCAATGACGTATAACGTATAACGTATAACGTATAACGTATAACGTATAACGTATAACGTATAACGTATAACGTATATCGTATAACGTATAACGTATAACGTATAACGTATATCGTATAACGTATAACGCATAAAGAATAACGTATAACGTATAACGTATAACGTATAACGTATAACGTATAACGTATAACGTATAACGTATACCGTATAACGTATAACGTATAACGTATAACGTATAACGTATAACGTATAACGTATAACGTATAACGTATAACGTATAACGTATAAGGTATAACGTATAACGTAAAACGTATAACGCATAACGTATATCGTATACCGTATAACGTATAACGTATATCGTATAACGTATAACGCATAAAGAATAACGTATAACGTATAACCTATGACGTATAACGTATAACGTATAACGTATAACGTATATCGTATAACGTATAACGTATAACGTATAACGTATAACGTATAACGTATAACGTATAACGAATAACGTATAACGTAAAACGTATAACGTATAACGTATAACGTATAACGTATAACCTATGACGTATAACGTATAACGTATAACGTATAACGTATAACGTATAACGTATTACGTATAACGTATAACGTATAACGTATAACGTATAACGTATAACGTATAACGTATAACGTATACCGTATAACGTATAACGTATAACTTATAACGTATATCGTAAAACGTATAACGTATAACGTATGACGTATAAAGAATAACGTATAACGTATAACGTATAAAGAATAACGTATAACGTATAACGTATAACGAATAACGTAAAACGTATAACGTATAACGCATAACGTATAACGTATAACGTGTAACGAAGAACGTATAACGAATAACGTATAAGGTATATCGTATAACGTAGAACGTATAACGTATAACGTATATAGTAAAACGTATAACGTATAACGTATAACGTATACCGTATAACGTATAACGTATAACTTATAACGTATATCGTAAAACGTATAACGTATGACGTATAAAGAATAACGTATAACGTATAACGTATAAAGAATAACGTATAACGTATAACGTATAACGAATAACGTAAAACGTATAACGTGTAACGCATAACGTATAACGTATAACGCATAATGTATAACGTATAACGTGTAACGAAGAACGTATAACGTATAACGTATAACGTATAACGTATAACGTATAACGTGTAACGTATAACGTATACCGTATAACGTATAACGTATAACGTACAACGTATATCGTAAAACGTATAACGTATGACGTATAAAGAATAACGTATAACGGTTAACGTATAAAGAATAACGTATAACGTATAACGTATAACGAATAACGTAAAACGTATAACGCATAACGTATAACGTATAACGTGTAACGAAGAACGTATAACGAATAACGTATAACGTATATCGTATAACGTAGAACGTATAACGTATAACGTATAACGTATAACGTATAACGTATAACGTATATTGTAGAACGTATAACGTATAACGTATATCGTAAAACGTATAACGTATAACGTATAACGTATAACGTATAACGTATAACGTATAACGTATACCGTATAACGTATAACGTATAACGTATAACGTATAACGTATAACGTATAACGTATAACGTATAACGTATAACGTATAACGTATTACGTATAACGTATAACGTATAACGTATAACGTATAACGTATAACGTATAACGTATAACGTATAACGTATAACGTATAACGTATAACGTATAACGTATAACGTATAACGTATAACGTATAACCTATAACGTATAACGTATAACGTATAACGTATAACGTATAACGTATAACGTATAACGTATAACGTATAACGTATAACGTATAACGTATAACGTATAACGTATAACGTATAACGTATAACGTATAACGTATAACGTATAACGTATAACGTATAACGTATAACGTATAACGTATAACGTATAACGTATAACGTATAACGTATATCGTATAACGTATAACGTATAACGTATAACGTATAACGTATAACGTATAACGTATAACGAATAACGTATAACGTAAAACGTATAACGTATAACGTATAACGTATAACGTATAACCTATGACGTATAACGTATGACGCATAACGTATAACGTATAACGTGTAACGAAGAACGTATAACGAATAACGTATAAGGTATATCGTATAACGTAGAACGTATGACGTATAACGTATATCGTAAAACGTATAACGTATAACGTATAACGTATAACGTATAACGTATAACGTATAACGTATAACGTATAACGTATAACGTATAACGTATAACGTATACCGTATAACGTATAACGTATAACGTATAACGTATAACGTATAACGTATAACGTATAACGTATACCGTATGACGTATAACGTATGACGTATCACGAATAACGTAAAACGTATATCGCATAACGTATAACGTATAACGTGTAACGAAGAACGTATAACGAATAACGTAAAACGTATAACGCTTAACATGTAACGTATAACGTATATCGTATAACGTATATCGTATAACGTATAACGTATAACGTATAACGTATAACGTATAACGTATAACGTATGACGTATAACGTATAACGTATAACGTATAACGTATATCGTAAAACGTATAACGTATAACGTATAACGTATAACGTATAACGTATAACGTATAACGTATACCGTATAACGTATAACGTATAACGTATAACGTATAACGTATAACGTATAACGTATAACGTATAACGTAAAACGTATAACGCATAACGTATATCGTATACCGTATAACGTATAACGTATATCGTATAACGTATTACGCATAAAGAATAACGTATAACGTATAACGTATAACGTATAACGTATAACGAATAACGTAAAACGTATAACGCATAACGTATATCGTATATCGTATACCGTATAACGTATAACGTATATCGTATAACGTATAACGCATAAAGAATAACGTATAGCGTATAACCTATGACGTATAACGTATAACGTATAACGTATATCGTATAACGTATAACGTATAACGTATAACGTATAACGTATAACGTATGACGTATAACGTATAACGTATAACGTATAACGTATAACGTATAACGTATAACGTATAACGTATAACGTATAACGTATAACGTATAACGTATAACGTATAACGTATACCGTATGACGTATAACGTATGACGTATCACGAATAACGTAAAACGTATAACGCATAACGTATAACGTATAACGTGTAACGAAGAACGTATAACGAATAACGTAAAACGTATAACGCTTAACATGTAACGTATAACGTATAACGTATAACGTATAACGTATAACGTATAACGTATAACGTATAACGTATAAGGTATAACGTATAACGTAAAACGTATAACGCATAACGTATATCGTATACCGTATAACGTATAACGTATATCGTATAACGTATAACGCATAAAGAATAACGTATAACGTATAACCTATGACGTATAACGTATAACGTATAACGTATAACGTATATCGTATAACGTATAACGTATAACGTATAACGTATAACGTATAACGTATAACGTATAACGTATAACGTATAACGTATAACGCATAACGTATAACGTAAAACGTATAACGTATAACGTATAACGTATAACGTATAACCTATGACGTATAACGTATAACGTATAACGTATAACGTATAAAGAATAACGTATAACGTATAACGTATAACGTATAACGTATGACGTATAACGTATAACGTATAACGTATAACGTATAACGTATAACGTATAACGTATAACGTATAACGTATAACGTATAACGTATAACGTATATCGTATAACCTATAACGTATCACGTATAACGTATCACGTATAACGTATAACGTATAACGTATAACGTATAACGTATAACGTATAACGTATAACGTATAACGTATAACGTATAACGTATAACGTATAACGTATAACGTATAACGTATAACGTATAACGTATAACGTATAACGTATAACGTATATCGTATAACGTATAACGCATAAAGAATAACGTATAACGTATAACCTATGACGTATAACGTATAACGTATAACGTATAACGTATATCGTATAACGTATAACGTATAACGTATAACGTATAACGTATAACGTATAACGTATAACGTATAACGTATAACGTATACCGTATAACGTATAACGTATAACGTATAACGTATAACGTATAACGTATAACGTATAACGTATAACGTAAAACGTATAACGCATAACGTATATCGTATACCGTATAACGTATAACGTATATCGTATAACGTATTACGCATAAAGAATAACGTATAACGTATAACGTATAACGTATAACGTATGACGTATAACGTATAACGTATAACGTATAACGTATAACGTATAACGTATAACGTATAACCTATAACGTATAACGTATAACGTATCACGTATAACGTATAACGTATAACGTATAACGTATAACGTATAACGTATAACGTATAACGTATAACGTATAACGTATAACGTATAACGTATAACGTATAACGTATAACGTATAACGTATAACGTATAACGTATAACGTATATCGTATAACGTATAACGCATAAAGAATAACGTATAACGTATAACCTATGACGTATAACGTATAACGTATAACGTATAACGTATATCGTATAACGTATAACGTATAACGTATAACGTATAACGTATAACGTATAACGTATAACGAATAACGTATAACGTAAAACGTATAACGTATAACGTATAACGTATAACGTATAACCAATGACGTATAACGTATAACGTATAACGTATAACGTATAACGTATAACGAATAACGTATAACGTAAAAGGTATAACGTATAACGTATAACGTATAACGTATAACCAATGACGTATAACGTATAACGTATAACGTATAACGTATAAAGTATAACGTATATCGTATAACGTATAACGCATAAAGAATAACGTATAACGTATAACCTATGACGTATAACGTATAACGTATAACGTATAACGTATAACGTATAACGTATATCGTATAACGTATAACGCATAAAGAATAACGTATAACGTATAACGTATAACGTATAACGTATAACGTATAACGTATAACGTATAACGTATAACGTATAACGTATAACGTATAACGTATAACGTATAACGTATAACGTATAACGAATAACGTATAACGTAAAACGTATAACGTATAACGTATAACGTATAACGTATAACGTATAACCAATGACGTATAACGTATAACGTATAACGTATAACGTATAACGTATAACGTATAACGTATAACGTATAACGTATATCGTATAACGTATAACGTATAACGTATAACGTATATCGTATAACGTATAACGCATAAAGAATAACGTATAACGTATAACGTATAACGTATAACGTATAACGTATAACGTATAACGTATAACGTATACCGTATAACGTATAACGTATAACTTATAACGTATAACCAATGACGTATAACGTATAACGTATAACGTATAACGTATAAAGTATAACGTATATCGTATAACGTATAACGCATAAAGAATAACGTATAACGTATAACCTATGACGTATAACGTATAACGTATAACGTATAACGTATAACGTATATCGTATAACGTATAACGCATAAAGAATAACGTATAACGTATAACGTATAACGTATAACGTATAACGTATAACGTATAACGTATAACGTATAACGTATAACGTATAACGTATAACGTATAACGTATAACGTATAACGTATAACGAATAACGTATAACGTAAAACGTATAACGTATAACGTATAACGTATAACGTATAACGTATAACCAATGACGTATAACGTATAACGTATAACGTATAACGTATAACGTATAACGTATAACGTATAACGTATAACGTATATCGTATAACGTATAACGTATAACGTATAACGTATATCGTATAACGTATAACGCATAAAGAATAACGTATAACGTATAACGTATAACGTATAACGTATAACGTAAAACGTATAACGCATAACGTATATCGTATACCGTATAACGTATAACGTATATCGTATAACGTATTACGCATAAAGAATAACGTATAACGTATAACGTATAACGTATAACGTATAACGAATAACGTATAACGTATATCGTATAACGTATAACGCATAAAGAATAACGTATAACGTATAACCTATGACGTATAACGTATAACGTATAACGTATAACGTATATCGTATAACGTATTACGTATAACGTATAACGTATAACGTATAACGTATAACGTATAACGTATAACGTATAACGCATAACGTATAACGTAAAACGTATAACGTATAACGTATAACGTATAACGTATAACCTATGACGTATAACGTATAACGTATAACGTATAACGTATAAAGAATAACGTATAACGTTTAACGTATAACGTATAACGTATGACGTATAACGTATAACGTATAACGTATAACGTATAACGTATAACGTATAACGTATAACGTATAACGTATAACGTATAACGTATAACGTATATCGTATAACCTATAACGTATCACGTATAACGTATCACGTATAACGTATAACGTATAACGTATAACGTATAACGTATAACGTATAACGTATAACGTATAACGTATAACGTATAACGTATAACGTATAACGTATAACGTATAACGTATAACGTATAACGTATAACGTATAACGTATAACGTATAACGTATATCGTATAACGTATAACGCATAAAGAATAACGTATAACGTATAACCTATGACGTATAACGTATAACGTATAACGTATAACGTATATCGTATAACGTATAACGTATAACGTATAACGTATAACGTATAACGTATAACGTATAACGTATAACGTATAACGTATACCGTATAACGTATAACGTATAACGTATAACGTATAACGTATAACGTATAACGTATAACGTATAACGTAAAACGTATAACGCATAACGTATATCGTATACCGTATAACGTATAACGTATATCGTATAACGTATTACGCATAAAGAATAACGTATAACGTATAACGTATAACGTATAACGTATGACGTATAACGTATAACGTATAACGTATAACGTATAACGTATAACGTATAACGTATAACCTATAACGTATAACGTATAACGTATCACGTATAACGTATAACGTATAACGTATAACGTATAACGTATAACGTATAACGTATAACGTATAACGTATAACGTATAACGTATAACGTATAACGTATAACGTATAACGTATAACGTATAACGTATAACGTATAACGTATATCGTATAACGTATAACGCATAAAGAATAACGTATAACGTATAACCTATGACGTATAACGTATAACGTATAACGTATAACGTATATCGTATAACGTATAACGTATAACGTATAACGTATAACGTATAACGTATAACGTATAACGAATAACGTATAACGTAAAACGTATAACGTATAACGTATAACGTATAACGTATAACCAATGACGTATAACGTATAACGTATAACGTATAACGTATAACGTATAACGAATAACGTATAACGTAAAAGGTATAACGTATAACGTATAACGTATAACGTATAACCAATGACGTATAACGTATAACGTATAACGTATAACGTATAAAGTATAACGTATATCGTATAACGTATAACGCATAAAGAATAACGTATAACGTATAACCTATGACGTATAACGTATAACGTATAACGTATAACGTATAACGTATATCGTATAACGTATAACGCATAAAGAATAACGTATAACGTATAACGTATAACGTATAACGTATAACGTATAACGTATAACGTATAACGTATAACGTATAACGTATAACGTATAACGTATAACGTATAACGTATAACGTATAACGAATAACGTATAACGTAAAACGTATAACGTATAACGTATAACGTATAACGTATAACGTATAACCAATGACGTATAACGTATAACGTATAACGTATAACGTATAACGTATAACGTATAACGTTTAACGTATAACGTATATCGTATAACGTATAACGTATAACGTATAACGTATATCGTATAACGTATAACGCATAAAGAATAACGTATAACGTATAACGTATAACGTATAACGTATAACGTATAACGTATAACGTATAACGTATACCGTATAACGTATAACGTATAACTTATAACGTATATCGTAAAACGTATAACGTATGACGTATAAAGAATAACGTATAACGTATAACGTATAAAGAATAACGTATAACGTATAACCTATGACGTATAACGTATAACGTATAACGTATAACGTATAACGTATATCGTATAACGTATAACGCATAAAGAATAACGTATAACGTATAACGTATAACGTATAACGTATAACGTATAACGTATAACGTATAAGGTATAACGTATAACGTATAACGTATAACGTATAACGTATAACGTATAACGTATAACGTATAACGTATAACGTATAACGTATAACGTATAACGAATAACGTATAACGTAAAACGTATAACGTATAACGTATAACGTATAACGTATAACCAATGACGTATAACGTATAACGTATAACGTATAACGTATAACGTATAACGTATAACGTATAACGTATAACGTATATCGTATAACGTATAACGTATAACGTATAACGTATATCGTATAACGTATAACGCATAAAGAATAACGTATAACGTATAACGTGTAACGAATAACGTATAACGTAAAACGTATAACGTATAACGTATAACGTATAACGTATAACCAATGACGTATAACGTATAACGTATAACGTATAACGTATAAAGTATAACGTATATCGTATAACGTATAACGCATAAAGAATAACGTATAACGTATAACCTATGACGTATAACGTATAACGTATAACGTATAACGTATAACGTATATCGTATAACGTATAACGCATAAAGAATAACGTATAACGTATAACGTATAACGTATAACGTATAACGTATAACGTATAACGTATAACGTATAACGTATAACGTATAACGTATAACGTATAACGTATAACGTATAACGTATAACGTATAACGAATAACGTATAACGTAAAACGTATAACGTATAACGTATAACGTATAACGTATAACCAATGACGTATAACGTATAACGTATAACGTATAACGTATAACGTATAACGTATAACGTATAACGTATAACGCATATCGTATAACGTATAACGTATAACGTATAACGTATATCGTATAACGTATAACGCATAAAGAATAACGTATAACGTATAACGTATAACGTATAACGTATAACGTATAACGTATATCGTATAACGTATAACGTATAACGTATAACGTATAACGTATAACGTATAACGTATAACGAATAACGTATAACGTAAAACGTATAACGTATAACGTATAACGTATAACGTATAACCAATGACGTATAACGTATAACGTATAACGTATAACGTATAAAGTATAACGTATATCGTATAACGTATAACGCATAAAGAATAACGTATAACGTATAACCTATGACGTATAACGTATAACGTATAACGTATAACGTATAACGTATAACGTATATCGTATAACGTATAACGCATAAAGAATAACGTATAACGTATAACGTATAACGTATAACGTAAAACGTATAACGCATAACGTATATCGTATACCGTATAACGTATAACGTATATCGTATAACGTATTACGCATAAAGAATAACGTATAACGTATAACGTATAACGTATAACGTATGACGTATAACGTATAACGTATAACGTATAACGTATAACGTATAACGTATAACGTATAACCTATAACGTATAACGTATAACGTATCACGTATAACGTATAACGTATAACGTATAACGTATAACGTATAACGTATAACGTATAACGTATAACGTATAACGTATAACGTATAACGTATAACGTATAACGTATAACGTATAACGTATAACGTATAACGTATAACGTATATCGTATAACGTATAACGCATAAAGAATAACGTATAACGTATAACCTATGACGTATAACGTATAACGTATAACGTATAACGTATATCGTATAACGTATAACGTATAACGTATAACGTATAACGTATAACGTATAACGTATAACGTATAACGAATAACGTATAACGTAAAACGTATAACGTATAACGTATAACGTATAACGTATAACGTATAACGTATAACGTATAACGTATAACGTATAACGTATAACGTATAACGTATAACGTTTAACGTATAACGTATAACGTATATCGTATAACGTATAACGCATAAAGAATAACGTATAACGTATAACCTATGACGTATAACGTATAACGTATAACGTATAACGTATATCGTATAACGTATAACGTATAACGTATAACGTATAACGTATAACGTATAACGTATAACATATAACGAATAACGTATAACGTAAAACGTATAACGTATAACGTATAACGTATAACGTATAACCAATGACGTATAACGTATAACGTATAACGTATAACGTATAAAGTATAACGTATACCGTATAACGTATAACGCATAAAGAATAACGTATAACGTATAACCTATGACGTATAACGTATAACGTATAACGTATAACGTATAACGTATATCGTATAACGTATAACGCATAAAGAATAACGTATAACGTATAACCTATGACGTATAACGTATAACGTATAACGTATAACGTATGACGTATAACGTATAACGTATAACGTATAACGTATAACGTATAACGTATAACGTATAACGTATAACGTATAACGTATAACGTATAACGTATAACGTATAACGTATATCGTATAACGTATAACGCATAAAGAATAACGTATAACGTATAACCTATGACGTATAACGTATAACGTATAACGTATAACGTATATCGTATAACGTATAACGTATAACGTATAACGTATAACGTATAACGTATAACGTATAACGAATAACGTATAACGTAAAAGGTATAACGTATAACGTATAACGTATAACGTATAACCAATGACGTATAACGTATAACGTATAACGTATAACGTATAAAGTATAACGTATATCGTATAACGTATAACGCATAAAGAATAACGTATAACGTATAACCTATGACGTATAACGTATAACGTATAACGTATAACGTATAACGTATATCGTATAACGTATAACGCATAAAGAATAACGTATAACGTATAACGTATAACGTATAACGTATAACGTATAACGTATAACGTATAACGTATAACGTATAACGTATAACGTATAACGTATAACGTATAACGTATAACGTATAACGAATAACGTATAACGTAAAACGTATAACGTATAACGTATAACGTATAACGTATAACGTATAACCAATGACGTATAACGTATAACGTATAACGTATAACGTATAACGTATAACGTATAACGTATAACGTATAACGTATATCGTATAACGTATAACGTATAACGTATAACGTATATCGTATAACGTATAACGCATAAAGAATAACGTATAACGTATAACGTATAACGTATAACGTATAACGTATAACGTATAACGTATAACGTATACCGTATAACGTATAACGTATAACTTATAACGTATATCGTAAAACGTATAACGTATGACGTATAAAGAATAACGTATAACGTATAACGTATAAAGAATAACGTATAACGTATAACCTATGACGTATAACGTATAACGTATAACGTATAACGTATAACGTATATCGTATAACGTATAACGCATAAAGAATAACGTATAACGTATAACGTATAACGTATAACGTATAACGTATAACGTATATCGTATAACGTATAACGTATAACGTATAACGTATATCGTATAACGTATAACGCATAAAGAATAACGTATAACGTATAACGTATAACGTATAACGTATAACGTATAACGTATAACGAATAACGTATAACGTAAAACGTATAACGTATAACGTATAACGTATAACGTATAACCAATGACGTATAACGTATAACGTATAACGTATAACGTATAACGTACAACGTATAACGTATAACGTATAACGTATATCGTATAACGTATAACGTATAACGTATAACGTATATCGTATAACGTATAACGCATAAAGAATAACGTATAACGTATAACGTATAACGTATAACGTATAACGTATAACGTATAACGTATAACTTATAACGTATATCGTAAAACGTATAACGTATGACGTATAAAGAATAACGTATAACGTATAACGTATAAAGAATAACGTATAACGTATAACCTATGACGTATAACGTATAACGTATAACGTATAACGTATAACGTATATCGTATAACGTATAACGCATAAAGAATAACGTATAACGTATAACGTATAACGTATAACGTATAACGTATAACGTATAACGTATAACGTATAACGTATAACGTATAACGTATAACGTATAACGTATAACGTATAACGTATAACGTATAACGTATAACGTATAACGTATAACGTATAACGTATAACGAATAACGTATAACGTAAAACGTATAACGTATAACGTATAACGTATAACGTATAACCAATGACGTATAACGTATAACGTATAACGTATAACGTATAACGTATAACGTATAACGTATAACGTATAACGTATATCGTATAACGTATAACGTATAACGTATAACGTATAACGTATAACGTATAACGTATAACGTATAACGTATAACGTATAACGTATAACGTATAACGTATAACGTATAACGTATAACGTATAACGTATAACGTACAACGTATAACGTATAACGTATAACGTATATCGTATAACGTATAACGTATAACGTATAACGTATATCGTATAACGTATAACGCATAAAGAATAACGTATAACGTATAACGTATAACGTATAACGTATAACGTATAACGTATATCGTATAACGTATAACGTATAACGTATAACGTATAACGTATAACGTATATCGTATAACGTATAACGTATAACGTATAACGTATATCGTATAACGTATAACGCATAAAGAATAACGTATAACGTATAACGTATAACGTATAACGTATAACGTATAACGTATAACGTATATCGTATAACGTATAACGTATAACGTATAACGTATAACGTATAACGTATAACGTATAACGAATAACGTATAACGTAAAACGTATAACGTATAACGTATAACGTATAACGTATAACCAATGACGTATAACGTATAACGTATAACGTATAACGTATAAAGTATAACGTATATCGTATAACGTATAACGCATAAAGAATAACGTATAACGTATAACCTATGACGTATAACGTATAACGTATAACGTATAACGTATAACGTATAACGTATATCGTATAACGTATAACGCATAAAGAATAACGTATAACGTATAACGTATAACGTATAACGTATAACGTATAACGTATAACGTATAACGTATAACGTATAACGTATAACGTATAACGTATAACGTATATCGTATAACGTATAACGTATAACGTATAACGTATATCGTATAACGTATAACGCATAAAGAATAACGTATAACGTATAACGTATAACGTATAACGTATAACGTATGACGTATAACGTATAACGTATAACGTATACCGTATAACGTATAACGTATAACTTATAACGTATATCGTAAAACGTATAACGTATGACGTATAAAGAATAACGTATAACGTATAACGTATAGGGAATAACGTATAACGTATAACGTATAACGAATAACGTAAAACGTATAACGTATAACGCATAACGTATAACGTATAACGTGTAACAAAGAACGTATAACGAATAACGTATAAGGTATATCGTATAACGTAGAACGTATAACGTATAACGTATATCGTAAAACGTATAACGTATAACGTATAACGTATAACGTATAACGTATAACGTATAACGTATAACGTATACCGTTTAACGTATAACGTATAACGTACAACGTATAACGTATAACGTATAACGTATACCGTATAACGTATAACGTATAACTTATAACGTATATCGTAAAACGTATAACGTATGACGTATAAAGAATAACGTATAACGTATAACGTATAAAGAATAACGTATAACGTATAACGTATAACGAATAACGTAAAACGTATAACGTGTAACGCATAACGTATAACGTATAACGCATAACGTATAACGTATAACATGTAACGAAGAACGTATAACGTATAAAGAATAACGTATAACGTATAACGTATAAAGAATAACGTATAACATATATCGTATAACGTATAACGAATAACGTAAAACGTATAACGTGTAACGCATAACGTATAACGTATAACGCATAACGTATAACGTATAACGTGTAACGAAGAACGTATAACGTATATCGTATAACGTATAACGCATAAAGAATAACGTATAACGTATAACCTATGACGTATAACGTATAACGTATAACGTATAACGTATATCGTATAACGTATAACGTATAACGTATAACGTATAACGTATGACGTATAACGTATAACGAATAACGTATAACGTAAAACGTATAACGTATAACGTATAACGTATAACGTGTAACCAATGACGTATAACGTATAACGTATAACGTATAACGTATAAAGTATAACGTATAACGTATAACGTATAACTTATAACGTATAACGTATAACGTATAACGTATAACGTATAACGTATAACGTATACCGTATAACGTATAACGTATAACTTATAACGTATATCGTAAAACGTATAACGTATGACGTATAAAGAATAACGTATAACGTATAACGTATAAAGAATAACGTATAACGTATAACGTATAACGAATAACGTAAAACGTATAACGTATAACGCATAACGTATAACGTATAACGTGTAACAAAGAACGTATAACGAATAACGTATAAGGTATATCGTATAACGTAGAACGTATAACGTATAACGTATATCGTAAAACGTATAACGTATAACGTATAACGTATAACGTATAACGTATAACGTATAACGTATAACGTATACCGTTTAACCTATAACGTATAACGTACAACGTATAACGTATAACGTATAACGTATACCGTATAACGTATAACGTATAACTTATAACGTATATCGTAAAACGTATAACGTATGACGTATAAAGAATAACGTATAACGTATAACGTATAAAGAATAACGTATAACGTATAACGTATAACGTATAACGAATAACGTAAAACGTATAACGTGTAACGCATAACGTATAACGTATATCGTATAACGTATAACGCATAAAGAATAACGTATAACGTATAACCTATGACGTATAACGTATAACGTATAACGTATAACGTATATCGTATAACGTATAACGTATAACGTATAACGTATAACGTATAACGTATAACGTATAACGTATAACGTATAACGTATACCGTATAACGTATAACGTATAACGTATAACGTATAACGTATAACGTATAACGTATAACGTATAACGTAAAACGTATTACGCATAACGTATATCGTATACCGTATAACGTATAACTTATAACGTATATCGTATAACCTATAACGTATCACGTATAACGTATCACGTATAACGTATAACGTATAACGTATAACGTATAACGTATAACGTATAACGTATAACGTATAACGTATAACGTATAACGTATAACGTATAACGTATAACGTATATCGTATAACCTATAACGTATCACGTATAACGTATCACGTATAACGTATAACGTATAACGTATAACGTATAACGTATAACGTATAACGTATAACGTATAACGTATAACGTATAACGTATAACGTATAACGTCTAACGTATAACGTATAACGTATAACGTATAACGTATAACGTATAACGTATAACGTATAACGTATAACGTATATCGTATAACGTATAACGCATAAAGAATAACGTATAACGTATAACCTATGACGTATAACGTATAACGTATAACGTATAACGTATATCGTATAACGTATAACGTATAACGTATAACGTATAACGTATAACGTATAACGTATAACGTATAACGTATACCGTATAACGTATAACGTATAACGTATAACGTATAACGTATAACGTATAACGTATAACGTATAACGTAAAACGTATTACGCATAACGTATATCGTATACCGTATAACGTATAACGTATATCGTATAACGTATTACGCATAAAGAATAACGTATAACGTATAACGTATAACGTATAACGTATGACGTATAACGTATAACGTATAACGTATAACGTATAACGTATAACGTATAACGTATAACCTATAACGTATAACGTATAACGTATCACGTATAACGTATAACGTATAACGTATAACGTATAACGTATAACGTATAACGTATAACGTATAACGTATAACGTATAACGTATAACGTATAACGTATAACGTATAACGTATAACGTATATCGTATAACGTATAAAGCATAAAGAATAACGTATAACGTATAACCTATGACGTATAACGTATAACGTATAACGTATAACGTATATCGTATAACGTATAACGTATAACGTATAACGTATAACGTATAACGTATAACGTATAACGAATAACGTATAACGTATAACGTATAACTTATAACGTATATCGTAAAACGTATAACGTATAACGTATGACGTATAAAGAATAACGTATAACGTATAACGTATAAAGAATAACGTATAACGTATAACGTATAACGAATAACGTAAAACGTATAACGTATAACGCATAACGTATAACGTATAACGTGTAACGAAGAACGTATAACGAATAACGTATAAGGTATATCGTATAACGTAGAACGTATAACGTATAACGTATATAGTAAAACGTATAACGTATAACGTATAACGTATACCGTATAACGTATAACGTATAACTTATAACGTATATCGTAAAACGTATAACGTATGACGTATAAAGAATAACGTATAACGTATAACGTATAAAGAATAACGTATAACGTATAACGTATAACGAATAACGTAAAACGTATAACGTGTAACGCATAACGTATAACGTATAACGCATAATGTATAACGTATAACGTGTAACGAAGAACGTATAACGTATAACGTATAACGTATAACGTATAACGTATAACGTGTAACGTATAACGTATACCGTATAACGTATAACGTATAACGTACAACGTATATCGTAAAACGTATAACGTATGACGTATAAAGAATAACGTATAACGGTTAACGTATAAAGAATAACGTATAACGTATAACGTATAACGAATAACGTAAAACGTATAACGCATAACGTATAACGTATAACGTGTAACGAAGAACGTATAACGAATAACGTATAACGTATATCGTATAACGTAGAACGTATAACGTATAACGTATAACGTATAACGTATAACGTATAACGTATATTGTAGAACGTATAACGTATAACGTATATCGTAAAACGTATAACGTATAACGTATAACGTATAACGTATAACGTATAACGTATAACGTATAACGTATACCGTATAACGTATAACGTATAACGTATAACGTATAACGTATAACGTATAACGTATAACGTATAACGTATAACGTATAACGTATTACGTATAACGTATAACGTATAACGTATAACGTCTAACGTATAACGTATAACGTATAACGTATAACGTATAACGTATAACGTATAACGTATAACGTATAACGTATAACCTATAACGTATAACGTATAACGTATAACGTATAACGTATAACGTATAACGTATAACGTATAACGTATAACGTATAACGTATAACGTATAACGTATAACGTATAACGTATAACGTATAACGTATAACGTATAACGTATAACGTATAACGTATAACGTATAACGTATAACGTATAACGTATAACGTATATCGTATAACGTATAACGTATAACGTATAACGTATAACGTATAACGTATAACGTATAACGAATAACGTATAACGTAAAACGTATAACGTATAACGTATAACGTATAACGTATAACCTATGACGTATAACGTATGACGCATAACGTATAACGTATAACGTGTAACGAAGAACGTATAACGAATAACGTATAAGGTATATCGTATAACGTAGAACGTATAACGTATAACGTATATCGTAAAACGTATAACGTATAACGTATAACGTATAACGTATAACGTATAACGTATAACGTATAACGTATAACGTATAACGTATAACGTATAACGTATAACGTATACCGTATAACGTATAACGTATAACGTATAACGTATAACGTATAACGTATAACGTATAACGTATACCGTATGACGTATAACGTATGACGTATCACGAATAACGTAAAACGTATATCGCATAACGTATAACGTATAACGTGTAACGAAGAACGTATAACGAATAACGTAAAACGTATAACGCTTAACATGTAACGTATAACGTATATCGTATAACGTATATCGTATAACGTATAACGTATAACGTATAACGTATAACGTATAACGTATGACGTATAACGTATAACGTATAACGTATAACGTATATCGTAAAACGTATAACGTATAACGTATAACGTATAACGTATAACGTATAACGTATAACGTATACCGTATAACGTATAACGTATAACGTATAACGTATAACGTATAACGTATAACGTATAACGTATAACGTAAAACGTATAACGCATAACGTATATCGTATACCGTATAACGTATAACGTATATCGTATAACGTATTACGCATAAAGAATAACGTATAACGTATAACGTATAACGTATAACGTATAACGAATAACGTAAAACGTATAACGCATAACGTATATCGTATATCGTATACCGTATAACGTATAACGTATATCGTATAACGTATAACGCATAAAGAATAACGTATAGCGTATAACCTATGACGTATAACGTATAACGTATAACGTATATCGTATAACGTATAACGTATAACGTATAACGTATAACGTATAACGTATGACGTATAACGTATAACGTATAACGTATAACGTATAACGTATAACGTATAACGTATAACGTATAACGTATAACGTATAACGTATAACGTATACCGTATGACGTATAACGTATGACGTATCACGAATAACGTAAAACGTATAACGCATAACGTATAACGTATAACGTGTAACGAAGAACGTATAACGAATAACGTAAAACGTATAACGCTTAACATGTAACGTATAACGTATAACGTATAACGTATAACGTATAACGTATAACGTATAACGTATAACGTATAAGGTATAACGTATAACGTAAAACGTATAACGCATAACGTATATCGTATACCGTATAACGTATAACGTATATCGTATAACGTATAACGCATAAAGAATAACGTATAACGTATAACCTATGACGTATAACGTATAACGTATAACGTATAACGTATATCGTATAACGTATAACGTATAACGTATAACGTATAACGTATAACGTATAACGTATAACGTATAACGTATAACGCATAACGTATAACGTAAAACGTATAACGTATAACGTATAACGTATAACGTATAACCTATGACGTATAACGTATAACGTATAACGTATAACGTATAAAGAATAACGTATAACGTATAACGTATAACGTATAACGTATGACGTATAACGTATAACGTATAACGTATAACGTATAACGTATAACGTATAACGTATAACGTATAACGTATAACGTATAACGTATAACGTATATCGTATAACCTATAACGTATCACGTATAACGTATCACGTATAACGTATAACGTATAACGTATAACGTATAACGTATAACGTATAACGTATAACGTATAACGTATAACGTATAACGTATAACGTATAACGTATAACGTATAACGTATAACGTATAACGTATAACGTATAACGTATAACGTATAACGTATAACGTATATCGTATAACGTATAACGCATAAAGAATAACGTATAACGTATAACCTATGACGTATAACGTATAACGTATAACGTATAACGTATATCGTATAACGTATAACGTATAACGTATAACGTATAACGTATAACGTATAACGTATAACGTATAACGTATACCGTATAACGTATAACGTATAACGTATAACGTATAACGTATAACGTATAACGTATAACGTATAACGTAAAACGTATAACGCATAACGTATATCGTATACCGTATAACGTATAACGTATATCGTATTACGCATAAAGAATAACGTATAACGTATAACGTATAACGTATAACGTATGACGTATAACGTATAACGTATAACGTATAACGTATAACGTATAACGTATAACGTATAACCTATAACGTATAACGTATAACGTATCACGTATAACGTATAACGTATAACGTATAACGTATAACGTATAACGTATAACGTATAACGTATAACGTATAACGTATAACGTATAACGTATAACGTATAACGTATAACGTATAACGTATAACGTATAACGTATAACGTATATCGTATAATGTATAACGCATAAAGAATAACGTATAACGTATAACCTATGACGTATAACGTATAACGTATAACGTATAACGTATATCGTATAACGTATAACGTATAACGTATAACGTATAACGTATAACGTATAACGTATAACGAATAACGTATAACGTAAAACGTATAACGTATAACGTATAACGTATAACGTATAACGTATAACCAATGACGTATAACGTATAACGTATAACGTATAACGTATAACGAATAACGTATAACGTAAAAGGTATAACGTATAACGTATAACGTATAACGTATAACCAATGACGTATAACGTATAACGTATAACGTATAACGTATAAAGTATAACGTATATCGTATAACGTATAACGCATAAAGAATAACGTATAACGTATAACCTATGACGTATAACGTATAACGTATAACGTATAACGTATAACGTATATCGTATAACGTATAACGCATAAAGAATAACGTATAACGTATAACGTATAACGTATAACGTATAACGTATAACGTATAACGTATAACGTATAACGTATAACGTATAACGTATAACGTATAACGTATAACGTATAACGTATAACGTATAACGAATAACGTATAACGTAAAACGTATAACGTATAACGTATAACGTATAACGTATAACGTATAACCAATGACGTATAACGTATAACGTATAACGTATAACGTATAACGTATAACGTATAACGTATAACGTATAACGTATATCGTATAACGTATAACGTATAACGTATAACGTATATCGTATAACGTATAACGCATAAAGAATAACGTATAACGTATAACGTATAACGTATAACGTATAACGTATAACGTATAACGTATAACGTATACCGTATAACGTATAACGTATAACCTATGACGTATAACGTATAACGTATAACGTATAACGTATAACGTATATCGTATAACGTATAACGCATAAAGAATAACGTATAACGTATAACGTATAACGTATAACGTATAACGTATAACGTATAACGTATAACGTATAACGTATAACGTATAACGTATAACGTATAACGTATAACGTATAACGTATAACGTATAACGTATAACGTATAACGTATAACGTATAACGTATAACGAATAACGTATAACGTAAAACGTATAACGTATAACGTATAACGTATAACGTATAACCAATGACGTATAACGTATAACGTATAACGTATAACGTATAACGTATAACGTATAACGTATAACGTATAACGTATATCGTATAACGTATAACGTATAACGTATAACGTATATCGTATAACGTATAACGCATAAAGAATAACGTATAACGTATAACGTGTAACGAATAACGTATAACGTAAAACGTATAACGTATAACGTATAACGTATAACGTATAACCAATGACGTATAACGTATAACGTATAACGTATAACGTATAAAGTATAACGTATATCGTATAACGTATAACGCATAAAGAATAACGTATAACGTATAACCTATGACGTATAACGTATAACGTATAACGTATAACGTATAACGTATATCGTATAACGTATAACGCATAAAGAATAACGTATAACGTATAACGTATAACGTATAACGTATAACGTATAACGTATAACGTATAACGTATAACGTATAACGTATAACGTATAACGTATAACGTATAACGTATAACGTATAACGTATAACGTATAACGTATAACGAATAACGTATAACGTAAAACGTATAACGTATAACGTATAACGTATAACGTATAACCAATGACGTATAACGTATAACGTATAACGTATAACGTATAACGTATAACGTATAACGTATAACGTATAACGTATATCGTATACCGTATAACGTATAACGTATATCGTATAACGTATTACGCATAAAGAATAACGTATAACGTATAACGTATAACGTATAACGTATGACGTATAACGTATAACGTATAACGTATAACGTATAACGTATAACGTATAACGTATAACCTATAACGTATAACGTATAACGTATCACGTATAACGTATAACGTATAACGTATAACGTATAACGTATAACGTATAACGTATAACGTATAACGTATAACGTATAACGTATAACGTATAACGTATAACGTATAACGTATAACGTATAACGTATAACGTATAACGTATAACGTATATCGTATAATGTATAACGCATAAAGAATAACGTATAACGTATAACCTATGACGTATAACGTATAACGTATAACGTATAACGTATATCGTATAACGTATAACGTATAACGTATAACGTATAACGTATAACGTATAACGTATAACGAATAACGTATAACGTAAAACGTATAACGTATAACGTATAACGTATAACGTATAACCAATGACGTATAACGTATAACGTATAACGTATAACGTATAACGTATAACGAATAACGTATAACGTAAAAGGTATAACGTATAACGTATAACGTATAACGTATAACGTATAACCAATGACGTATAACGTATAACGTATAACGTATAACGTATAAAGTATAACGTATATCGTATAACGTATAACGCATAAAGAATAACGTATAACGTATAACCTATGACGTATAACGTATAACGTATAACGTATAACGTATAACGTATATCGTATAACGTATAACGCATAAAGAATAACGTATAACGTATAACGTATAACGTATAACGTATAACGTATAACGTATAACGTATAACGTATAACGTATAACGTATAACGTATAACGTATAACGTATAACGTATAACGTATAACGTATAACGTATAACGAATAACGTATAACGTAAAACGTATAACGTATAACGTATAACGTATAACGTATAACGTATAACCAATGACGTATAACGTATAACGTATAACGTATAACGTATAACGTATAACGTATAACGTATAACGTATAACGTATAACGTATATCGTATAACGTATAACGTATAACGTATAACGTATATCGTATAACGTATAACGCATAAAGAATAACGTATAACGTATAACGTATAACGTATAACGTATAACGTATAACGTATAACGTATAACGTATACCGTATAACGTATAACGTATAACTTATAACGTATATCGTAAAACGTATAACGTATGACGTATAAAGAATAACGTATAACGTATAACGTATAAAGAATAACGTATAACGTATAACCTATGACGTATAACGTATAACGTATAACGTATAACGTATAACGTATATCGTATAACGTATAACGCATAAAGAATAACGTATAACGTATAACGTATAACGTATAACGTATAACGTATAACGTATAACGTATAACGTATAACGTATAACGTATAACGTATAACGTATAACGTATAACGTATAACGTATAACGTATAACGTATAACGTATAACGTATAACGTATAACGTATAACGAATAACGTATAACGTAAAACGTATAACGTATAACGTATAACGTATAACGTATAACCAATGACGTATAACGTATAACGTATAACGTATAACGTATAACGTATAACGTATAACGTATAACGTATAACGTATATCGTATAACGTATAACGTATAACGTATAACGTATATCGTATAACGTATAACGCATAAAGAATAACGTATAACGTATAACGTGTAACGAATAACGTATAACGTAAAACGTATAACGTATAACGTATAACGTATAACGTATAACCAATGACGTATAACGTATAACGTATAACGTATAACGTATAAAGTATAACGTATATCGTATAACGTATAACGCATAAAGAATAACGTATAACATATAACCTATGACGTATAACGTATAACGTATAACGTATAACGTATAACGTATATCGTATAACGTATAACGCATAAAGAATAACGTATAACGTATAACGTATAACGTATAACGTATAACGTATAACGTATAACGTATAACGTATAACGTATAACGTATAACGTATAACGTATAACGTATAACGTATAACGTATAACGTATAACGTATAACGTATAACGTATAACGAATAACGTATAACGTAAAACGTATAACGTATAACGTATAACGTATAACGTATAACCAATGACGTATAACGTATAACGTATAACGTATAACGTATAACGTATAACGTATAACGTATAACGTATAACGTATATCGTATACCGTATAACGTATAACGTATATCGTATAACGTATTACGCATAAAGAATAACGTATAACGTATAACGTATAACGTATAACGTATGACGTATAACGTATAACGTATAACGTATAACGTATAACGTATAACGTATAACGTATAACCTATAACGTATAACGTATAACGTATCACGTATAACGTATAACGTATAACGTATAACGTATAACGTATAACGTATAACGTATAACGTATAACGTATAACGTATAACGTATAACGTATAACGTATAACGTATAACGTATAACGTATAACGTATAACGTATAACGTATATCGTATAATGTATAACGCATAAAGAATAACGTATAACGTATAACCTATGACGTATAACGTATAACGTATAACGTATAACGTATATCGTATAACGTATAACGTATAACGTATAACGTATAACGTATAACGTATAACGTATAACGAATAACGTATAACGTAAAACGTATAACGTATAACGTATAACGTATAACGTATAACCAATGACGTATAACGTATAACGTATAACGTATAACGTATAACGTATAACGAATAACGTATAACGTAAAAGGTATAACGTATAACGTATAACGTATAACGTATAACCAATGACGTATAACGTATAACGTATAACGTATAACGTATAAAGTATAACGTATATCGTATAACGTATAACGCATAAAGAATAACGTATAACGTATAACCTATGACGTATAACGTATAACGTATAACGTATAACGTATAACGTATATCGTATAACGTATAACGCATAAAGAATAACGTATAACGTATAACGTATAACGTATAACGTATAACGTATAACGTATAACGTATAACGTATAACGTATAACGTATAACGTATAACGTATAACGTATAACGTATAACGTATAACGTATAACGTATAACGAATAACGTATAACGTAAAACGTATAACGTATAACGTATAACGTATAACGTATAACGTATAACCAATGACGTATAACGTATAACGTATAACGTATAACGTATAACGTATAACGTATAACGTATAACGTAAAACGTATAACGTATATCGTATAACGTATAACGTATAACGTATAACGTATATCGTATAACGTATAACGCATAAAGAATAACGTATAACGTATAACGTATAACGTATAACGTATAACGTATAACGTATAACGTATAACGTATACCGTATAACGTATAACGTATAACTTATAACGTATATCGTAAAACGTATAACGTATGACGTATAAAGAATAACGTATAACGTATAACGTATAAAGAATAACGTATAACGTATAACCTATGACGTATAACGTATAACGTATAACGTATAACGTATAACGTATAACGTATAACGTATAACGTATATCGTATAACGTATAACGCATAAAGAATAACGTATAACGTATAACGTATAACGTATAACGTATAACGTATAACGTATAACGTATAACGTATAACGTATACCGTATAACGTATAACGTATAACTTATAACGTATATCGTAAAACGTATAACGTATGACGTATAAAGAATAACGTATAACGTATAACGTATAAAGAATAACGTATAACGTATAACCTATGACGTATAACGTATAACGTATAACGTATAACGTATAACGTATATCGTATAACGTATAACGCATAAAGAATAACGTATAACGTATAACGTATAACGTATAACGTATAACGTATAACGTATAACGTATAACGTATAACGTATAACGTATAACGTATAACGTATAACGTATAACGTATAACGTATAACGTATAACGTATAACGTATAACGTATAACGTATAACGTATAACGTATAACGTATAACGAATAACGTATAACGTAAAACGTATAACGTATAACGTATAACGTATAACGTATAACCAATGACGTATAACGTATAACGTATAACGTATAACGTATAACGTATAACGTATGACGTATAACGTATAACGTATATCGTATAACGTATAACGTATAACGTATAACGTATATCGTATAACGTATAACGCATAAAGAATAACGTATAACGTATAACGTGTAACGAATAACGTATAACGTAAAACGTATAACGTATAACGTATAACGTATAACGTATAACGTATAACCAATGACGTGCAACGTATAACGTATAACGTATAACGTATAAAGTATAACGTATATCGTATAACGTATAACGCATAAAGAATAACGTATAACGTATAACCTATGACGTATAACGTATAACGTATAACGTATAACGTATAACGTATATCGTATAACGTATAACGCATAAAGAATAACGTATAACGTATAACGTATAACGTATAACGTATAACGTATAACGTATAACGTATAACGTATAACGTATAACGTATAACGTATAACGTATAACGTATAACGTATAACGTATAACGAATAACGTATAACGTAAAACGTATAACGTATAACGTATAACGTATAACGTATAACCAATGACGTATAACGTATAACGTATAACGTATAACGTATAACGTATAACGTATAACGTATAACGTATAACGTATATCGTATACCGTATAACGTATAACGTATATCGTATAACGTATTACGCATAAAGAATAACGTATAACGTATAACGTATAACGTATAACGTATGACGTATAACGTATAACGTATAACGTATAACGTATAACGTATAACGTATAACGTATAACCTATAACGTATAACGTATAACGTATCACGTATAACGTATAACGTATAACGTATAACGTATAACGTATAACGTATAACGTATAACGTATAACGTATAACGTATAACGTATAACGTATAACGTATAACGTATAACGTATAACGTATAACGTATAACGTATAACGTATAACGTATATCGTATAATGTATAACGCATAAAGAATAACGTATAACGTATAACCTATGACGTATAACGTATAACGTATAACGTATAACGTATATCGTATAACGTATAACGTATAACGTATAACGTATAACGTATAACGTATAACGTATAACGAATAACGTATAACGTAAAACGTATAACGTATAACGTATAACGTATAACGTATAACCAATGACGTATAACGTATAACGTATAACGTATAACGTATAACGTATAACGAATAACGTATAACGTAAAAGGTATAACGTATAACGTATAACGTATAACGTATAACCAATGACGTATAACGTATAACGTATAACGTATAACGTATAAAGTATAACGTATATCGTATAACGTATAACGCATAAAGAATAACGTATAACGTATAACCTATGACGTATAACGTATAACGTATAACGTATAACGTATAACGTATATCGTATAACGTATAACGCATAAAGAATAACGTATAACGTATAACGTATAACGTATAACGTATAACGTATAACGTATAACGTATAACGTATAACGTATAACGTATAACGTATAACGTATAACGTATAACGTATAACGTATAACGTATAACGTATAACGTATAACGTATAACGTATAACGAATAACGTATAACGTAAAACGTATAACGTATAACGTATAACGTATATCGTATAATGTATAACGCATAAAGAATAACGTATAACGTATAACCTATGACGTATAACGTATAACGTATAACGTATAACGTATATCGTATAACGTATAACGTATAACGTATAACGTATAACGTATAACGTATATCGTATAATGTATAACGCATAAAGAATAACGTATAACGTATAACCTATGACGTATAACGTATAACGTATAACGTATAACGTATATCGTATAACGTATAACGTATAACGTATAACGTATAACGTATAACGTATAACGTATAACGAATAACGTATAACGTAAAACGTATAACGTATAACGTATAACGTATAACGTATAACCAATGACGTATAACGTATAACGTATAACGTATAACGTATAACGTATAACGAATAACGTATAACGTAAAAGGTATAACGTATAACGTATAACGTATAACGTATAACCAATGACGTATAACGTATAACGTATAACGTATAACGTATAAAGTATAACGTATATCGTATAACGTATAACGCATAAAGAATAACGTATAACGTATAACCTATGACGTATAACGTATAACGTATAACGTATAACGTATAACGTATATCGTATAACGTATAACGCATAAAGAATAACGTATAACGTATAACGTATAACGTATAACGTATAACGTATAACGTATAACGTATAACGTATAACGTATAACGTATAACGTATAACGTATAACGTATAACGTATAACGTATAACGTATAACGTATAACGTATAACGTATAACGTATAACGAATAACGTATAACGTAAAACGTATAACGTATAACGTATAACGTATAACGTATAACGTATAACCAATGACGTATAACGTATAACGTATAACGTATAACGTATAACGTATAACGTATAACGTATAACGTATAACGTATATCGTATAACGTATAACGTATAACGTATAACGTATATCGTATAACGTATAACGCATAAAGAATAACGTATAACGTATAACGTATAACGTATAACGTATAACGTATAACGTATAACGTATAACGTATACCGTATAACGTATAACGTATAACTTATAACGTATATCGTAAAACGTATTACGTATGACGTATAAAGAATAACGTATAACGTATAACGTATAAAGAATAACGTATAACGTATAACCTATGACGTATAACGTATAACGTATAACGTATAACGTATAACGTATATCGTATAACGTATAACGCATAAAGAATAACGTATAACGTATAACGTATAACGTATAACGTATAACGTATAACGTATAACGTATAACGTATAACGTATAACGTATAACGTATAACGTATAACGTATAACGTATAACGTATAACGTATAACGTATAACGTATAACGTATAACGTATAACGAATAACGTATAACGTAAAACGTATAACGTATAACGTATAACGTATAACGTATAACCAATGACGTATAACGTATAACGTATAACGTATAACGTATAACGTATAACGTATAACGTATAACGTATAACGTATATCGTATAACGTATAACGTATAACGTATAACGTATATCGTATAACGTATAACGCATAAAGAATAACGTATAACGTATAACGTGTAACGAATAACGTAGAACGTAAAACGTATAACGTATAACGTATAACGTATAACGTATAACCAATGACGTATAACGTATAACGTATAACGTATAACGTATAAAGTATAACGTATATCGTATAACGTATAACGCATAAAGAATAACGTATAACGTATAACCTATGACGTATAACGTATAACGTATAACGTATAACGTATAACGTATATCGTATAACGTATAACGCATAAAGAATAACGTATAACGTATAACGTATAACGTATAACGTATAACGTATAACGTATAATGTATAACGTATAACGTATAACGTATAACGTATAACGTATAACGTATAACGTATAACGTATAACGTATAACGAATAACGTTTAACGTAAAACGTATAACGTATAACGTATAACGTATAACGTATAACCAATGACGTATAACGTATAACGTATAACGTATAACGTATAACGTATAACGTATAACGTATAACGTATAACGCATATCGTATAACGTATAACGTATAACGTATAACGTATATCGTATAACGTATAACGCATAAAGAATAACGTATAACGTATAACGTATAACGTATAACGTATAACGTATAACGTATATCGTATAACGTATAACGTATAACGTATAACGTATAACGTATAACGTATAACGTATAACGAATAACGTATAACGTAAAACGTATAACGTATAACGTATAACGTATAACGTATAACCAATGACGTATAACGTATAACGTATAACGTATAACGTATAAAGTATAACGTATATCGTATAACGTATAACGCATAAAGAATAACGTATAACGTATAACCTATGACGTATAACGTATAACGTATAACGTATAACGTATAACGTATAACGTATAACGTATATCGTATAACGTATAACGCATAAAGAATAACGTATAACGTATAACGTATAACGTATAACGTAAAACGTATAACGCATAACGTATATCGTATACCGTATAACGTATAACGTATATCGTATAACGTATTACGCATAAAGAATAACGTATAACGTATAACGTATAATGTATAACGTATGACGTATAACGTATAACGTATAACGTATAACGTATAACGTATAACGTATAACGTATAACCTATAACGTATAACGTATAACGTATAACCTATAACGTATAACGTATAACGTATCACGTATAACGTATAACGTATAACGTATAACGTATAACGTATAACGTATAACGTATAACGTATAACGTATAACGTATAACGTATAACGTATAACGTATAACGTATAACGTATAACGTATAACGTATAACGTATAACGTATAACGTATATCGTATAACGTATAACGCATAAAGAATAACGTATAACGTATAACCTATGACGTATAACGTATAACGTATAACGTATAACGTATATCGTATAACGTATAACGTATAACGTATAACGCATAAAGAATAACGTATAACGTATAACCTATGACGTATAACGTATAACGTATAACGTATAACGTATATCGTATAACGTATAACGTATAACGTATAACGTATAACGTATAACGTATAACGTATAACGAATAACGTATAACGTAAAACGTATAACGTATAACGTATAACGTATAACGTATAACCAATGACGTATAACGTATAACGTATAACGTATAACGTATAAAGTATAACGTATATCGTATAACGTATAACGCATAAAGAATAACGTATAACGTATAACCTATGACGTATAACGTATAACGTATAACGTATAACGTATAACGTATATCGTATAACGTATAACGCATAAAGAATAACGTATAACGTATAACCTATGACGTATAACGTATAACGTATAACGTATAACGTATGACGTATAACGTATAACGTATAACGTATAACGTATAACGTATAACGTATAACGTATAACGTATAACGTATAACGTATAACGTATAACGTATAACGTATAACGTATATCGTATAACGTATAACGCATAAAGAATAACGTATAACGTATAACCTATGACGTATAACGTATAACGTATAACGTATAACGTATATCGTATAACGTATAACGTATAACGTATAACGTATAACGTATAACGTATAACGTATAACGTATAACGAATAACGTATAACGTAAAAGGTATAACGTATAACGTATAACGTATAACGTATAACCAATGACGTATAACGTATAACGTATAACGTATAACGTATAAAGTATAACGTATATCGTATAACGTATAACGCATAAAGAATAACGTATAACGTATAACCTATGACGTATAACGTATAACGTATAACGTATAACGTATAACGTATATCGTATAACGTATAACGCATAAAGAATAACGTATAACGTATAACGTATAACGTATAACGTATAACGTATAACGTATAACGTATAACGTATCACGTATAACGTATAACGTATAACGTATAACGTATAACGTATAACGTATAACGAATAACGTATAACGTAAAACGTATAACGTATAACGTATAACGTATAACGTATAACGTATAACCAATGACGTATAACGTATAACGTATAACGTATAACGTATAACGTATAACGTATAACGTATAACGTATAACGTATATCGTATAACGTATAACGTATAACGTATAACGTATATCGTATAACGTATAACGCATAAAGAATAACGTATAACGTATAACGTATAACGTATAACGTATAACGTATAACGTATAACGTATAACGTATACCGTATAACGTATAACGTATAACTTATAACGTATATCGTAAAACGTATAACGTATGACGTATAAAGAATAACGTATAACGTATAACGCATAAAGAATAACGTATAACGTATAACCTATGACGTATAACGTATAACGTATAACGTATAACGTATAACGTATATCGTATAACGTATAACGCATAAAGAATAACGTATAACGTATAACGTATAACGTATAACGTATAACGTATAACGTATAACGTATAACGTATAACGTATAACGTATAACGTATAACGTATAACGTATAACGTATAACGTATAACGTATAACGTATAACGTATAACGTATAACGTATAACGAATAACGTATAACGTAAAACGTATAACGTATAACGTATAACGTATAACGTATAACCAATGACGTATAACGTATAACGTATAACGTATAACGTATAACGTATAACGTATAACGTATAACGTATAACGTATATCGTATAACGTATAACGTATAACGTATAACGTATATCGTATAACGTATAACGCATAAAGAATAACGTATAACGTATAACGTGTAACGAATAACGTATAACGTAAAACGTATAACGTATAACGTATAACGTATAACGTATAACCAATGACGTATAACGTATAACGTATAACGTATAACGTATAAAGTATAACGTATATCGTATAACGTATAACGCATAAAGAATAACGTATAACGTATAACCTATGACGTATAACGTATAACGTATAACGTATAACGTAAAACGTAAAACGTATAACGTATAACGTATAACGTATAACGTATAACCAATGACGTATAACGTATAACGTATAACGTATAACGTATAACGTATAACGTATAACGTATAACGTATAACGTATATCGTATAACATATAACGTATAACGTATAACGTACATCGTATAATGTATAACGCATAAAGAATAACGTATAACGTATAACGTGTAACGAATAACGTATAACGTAAAACGTATAACGTATAACGTATAACGTATAACGTATAACCAATGACGTATAACGTATAACGTATAACGTATAACGTATAAAGTATAACGTATATCGTATAACGTATAACGCATAAAGAATAACGTATAACGTATAACCTATGACGTATAACGTATAACGTATAACGTATAACGTATAACGTATAACGTATAACGTATAACGTATAACGTATAACGTATAACGTATAACGTATAACGTATAACGTATAACGTATAACGTATAACGTATAACGTATAACGTATAACGTATAACGTATAACGAATAACGTATAACGTAAAACGTATAACGTATAACGTATAACGTATAACGTATAACCAATGACGTATAACGTATAACGTATAACGCATAAAGAATAACGTATAACGTATAACGTATAACGTATAACGTATAACGTATAACGTATAACGTATAACGTATAACGTATAACGTATAACGTATAACGTATAACGTATAACGTATAACGTATAACGTATAACGTATAACGAATAACGTATAACGTAAAACGTATAACGTATAACGTATAACGTATAACGTATAACCAATGACGTATAACGTATAACGTGTAACGTATAACGTATAACGTATAACGTATAACGTATAACGTATAACGTATATCGTATAACGTATAACGTATAACGTATAACGTATATCGTATAACGTATAACGCATAAAGAATAACGTATAACGTATAACGTATAACGTATAACGTATAACGTATAACGTATATCGTATAACGTATAACGTATAACGTATAACGTATAACGTATAACGTATAACGTATAACGAATAACGTATAACGTAAAACGTATAACGTATAACGTATAACGTATAACGTATAACCAATGACGTATAACGTATAACGTATAACGTATAACGTATAAAGTATAACGTATATCGTATAACGTATAACGCATAAAGAATAACGTATAACGTATAACCTATGACGTATAACGTATAACGTATAACGTATAACGTATAACGTATAACGTATATCGTATAACGTATAACGCATAAAGAATAACGTATAACGTATAACGTATAACGTATAACGTATAACGTATAACGTATAACGTATAACGTATAACGTATAACGTATAACGTATAACGTATAACGTATAACGTATAACGTATATCGAATAACGTATAACGTAAAACGTATAACGTATAACGTATATCGTATAACGTATAACGCATAAAGAATAACGTATAACGTATAACCTATGACGTATAACGTATAACGTATAACGTATAACGTATAACGTATATCGTATAACGTATAACGTATAACGTATAACGTATATCGTATAACGTATAACGCATAAAGAATAACGTATAACGTATAACGTATAACGTATAACGTATAACGTATGACGTATAACGTATAACGTATAACGTATACCGTATAACGTATAACGTATAACTTATAACGTATATCGTAAAACGTATAACGTATGACGTATAAAGAATAACGTATAACGTATAACGTATAAGGAATAACGTATAACGTATAACGTATAACGAATAACGTAAAACGTATAACGTATAACGCATAACGTATAACGTATAACGTGTAACAAAGAACGTATAACGAATAACGTATAAGGTATATCGTATAACGTAGAACGTATAACGTATAACGTATATCGTAAAACGTATAACGTATAACGTATAACGTATAACGTATAACGTATAACGTATAACGTATAACGTATACCGTTTAACGTTTAACGTATAACGTACAACGTATAACGTATAACGTATAACGTATACCGTATAACGTATAACGTATAACTTATAACGTATATCGTAAAACGTATAACGTATGACGTATAAAGAATAACGTATAACGTATAACGTATAAAGAATAACGTATAACGTATAACGTATAACGAATAACGTAAAACGTATAACGTGTAACGCATAACGTATAACGTATAACGCATAACGTATAACGTATAACGTGTAACGAAGAACGTATAACGTATAAAGAATAACGTATAACGTATAACGTATAAAGAATAACGTATAACATATATCGTATAACGTATAACGAATAACGTAAAACGTATAACGTGTAACGCATAACGTATAACGTATAACGCATAACGTATAACGTATAACGTGTAACGAAGAACGTATAACGTATATCGTATAACGTATAACGCATAAAGGATAACGTATAACGTATAACCTATGACGTATAACGTATAACGTATAACGTATAACGTATATCGTATAACGTATAACGTATAACGTATAACGTATAACGTATGACGTATAACGTATAACGAATAACGTATAACGTAAAACGTATAACGTATAACGTATAACGTATAACGTATAACCAATGACGTATAACGTATAACGTATAACGTATAACGTATAAAGTATAACGTATAACGTATAACGTATAACTTATAACGTATAACGTATAACGTATAACGTATAACGTATAACGTATAACGTATACCGTATAACGTATAACGTATAACTTATAACGTATATCGTAAAACGTATAACGTATGACGTATAAAGAATAACGTATAACGTATAACGTATAAAGAATAACGTATAACGTATAACGTATAACGAATAACGTAAAACGTATAACGTATAACGCATAACGTATAACGTATAACGTGTAACAAAGAACGTATAACGAATAACGTATAAGGTATATCGTATAACGTAGAACGTATAACGTATAACGTATATCGTAAAACGTATAACGTATAACGTATAACGTATAACGTATAACGTATAACGTATAACGTATAACGTATACCGTTTAACGTATAACGTATAACGTACAACGTATAACGTATAACGTATAACGTATACCGTATAACGTATAACGTATAACTTATAACGTATATCGTAAAACGTATAACGTATGACGTATAAAGAATAACGTATAACGTATAACGTATAAAGAATAACGTATAACGTATAACGTATAACGAATAACGTAAAACGTATAACGTGTAACGCATAACGTATAACGTATAACGCATAACGTATAACGTATAACGTGTAACGAAGAACGTATAACGTATAACGTATAAAGAATAACGTATAACGTATAACGTATAACGTATAACGTATATCGTATAACGTATAACGTATAACGTATAACGTATAACGTATAACGTATAACGTATAACGAATAACGTATAACGTAAAACGTATAACGTATAACGTATAACGTATAACGTATAACCTATGACGTATAACGTATATCGTAAAACGTATAACGTATGACGTATAAAGAATAACGTATAACGTATAACGTATAAAGAATAACGTATAACGTATAACGTATAACGAATAACGTAAAACGTATAACGCATAACGTATAACGAATAACGTAAAACGTATTACGTATTACATATTTCGTATGACGTATAACGTATAACGTATAACGTATATCGTATAACGTATAACGTATAACGTATAACGTATAACGTATAACGTATTACATATTTCGTATGACGTATAACGTATAACGTATAACGTATAACGTATAACGTATAACGTATAACGTATAACGTATATCGTAAAACGTATAACGTATAACGTATAACGTATAACGTATAACGAATAACGTAAAACGTATAACGCATAACGTATAACGTATAACGTGTAACGAAGAACTTATACCGTATAACGTATAACGTATATCGTATAACGTATAACGCATAAAGAATAACGTATAACGTATAACCTATGACGTATAACGTATAACGTATAACGTATATCGTATAACGTATAACGTATAACGTATAACGTATAACGTATGACGTATAACGTATAACGTATAACGTATAACGTATAACGTATAACGTATAACGTATAACGTATAACGTATAACGTATAACGTGTAACGTATAACGTATAACGTATAACGTACACCGTATGACGTATAACGTATGACGTATCACGAATAACGTAAAACGTATAACGCATAACGTATAACGTATAACGTATAACGTGTAACGAAGAACGTATAACGAATAACGTAAAACGTATAACGCATAACATGTAACGTATAACGTATAACGTATAACGTATAACGTATAACGTTTAACGTATAACGTATAACGTAAAACGTATAACGTATAACGTATAACGTATAACGTATAACGTATAACGTATAACGTATAACGTATTACGTATAACGTATAACGTATAACGTATAACGTATAACGTATAACGTACAACGTACAACGAATAACGCAAATCGTATAACGCATAACGTATAACGTATAACGTGTAACGAAGGACGTATAACGAATAACGTATAACGTATATCGTATAACGTATAACGTATAACGTATGACGTATAACGCATAACGTATAACGTATAACGTATAACATATAACGTATAACGTATAACGTATAACGTATAACGTATAACGTATAACGTATAACGTATAACGTATAACGTATAACGTATAACGTATAACGTATAACGTATAACGTATAACGTATACCGTATGACGTATAACGTATAACGTATCACGAATAACGTAAAATGTATAACGCATAACGTATAACGTATAACGTGTAACGAAGAACGTATAACGAATAACGTAAAACGTATTACGTATTACATATTTCGTATGACGTATAACGTATAACGTATAACGTATATCGTATAACGTATAACGTATAACGTATAACGTATAACGTATGACGTATAACGTATAACGTATGACGTATAACGTATAACGTATAACGTATAACGTATAACGTATAACGTATAACGTATAACGTATAACGTATAACGTATAACGTATAACGTGTAACGTATAACGTATAACGTATAACGTATACCGTATGACGTATAACGTATGACGTATAACGCATAACGTATAACGTATAACGTATAACGTATAACGTATAACGTATAACGTATAACGTATAACGTATAACGTATAACGTATGACGTATAACGTATAACGTATAACGTATAACGTATACCGTATGACGTATAACGTATAACGTATCACGAATAACGTAAAACGTATAACGCATAACGTATAACGTATAACGTGTAACGAAGATCGTATAACGAATAACGTAAAACGTATTACCTATTACATATTTCGTATGACGTATAACGTATAACGTATTACATATTTCGTATGACGTATAACGTATAACGTATAACGTATAACGTATAACGTATAACGTATAACGTATAACGTATAACGTATAACGTATAACGTATAACGTATAACGTATAACGTATAACGTATAACGTATAACGTATAACGTATAACGTAGAACGTATAACGTATAACGTATAACGTATAACGTATAACGTATAAGGTATAACGTATACCGTATAACGTATAACGTATATCGTATAACGTATAACGCATAAAGAATAACGTATAACGTATAACGTATAACGTATAACGTATAACGTATAACGTAAAACGTATAACGCATAACGTATATCGTATACCGTATAACGTATAACGTATATCGTATAACGAATTACGCATAAAGAATAACGTATAACGTATAACGTATAACGTATAACGTATAACGTATAACGAATAACGTAAAACGTATAACGCATAACGTATATCGTATACCGAATAACGTATAACGTATATCGTATAACGTATAACGCATAAAGAATAACGTATAGCGTATAACCTATGACGTATAACGTATAACGTATAACGTATAACGTATAACGTATAACGTATATCGTATAACGTATAACGTATAACGTATAACGTATAACGTATAACGTATAACGTATAACGTATAACGAATAACGTATAACGTAAAACGTAAAACGTATAACGTATAACGTATAACGTATAACCTATGACGTATAACGTATAGCGTATAACGTATAACGTATAACGTATAACGTATAACGTATAACCAATGACGTATAACGTATAACGTATAACGTATAACGTATAAAGTATAACGTATAACGTATAACGTATAACGTATAACGTATAACGTATAACGTATAACGTATAACGTATAACGTATAACGTATAACGTATACCGTATAACGTATAACGTATAACTTATAACGTATATCGTAAAACGTATAACGTATGACGTATAAAGAATAACGTATAACGTATAACGTATAAAGAATAACGTATAACGTATAACGTATAACGAATAACGTAAAACGTATAACGTATAACGTATAACGTGTAACGAAGAACGTATAACGTATATCGTATAACGTATAACGCATAAAGAATAACGTATAACGTATAACCTATGACGTATAACGTATAACGTATAACGTATAACGTATATCGTATAACGTATAACGTATAACGTATAACGTATAACGTATGACGTATAACGTATAACGAATAACGTATAACGTAAAACGTATAACGTATAACGTATAACGTATAACGTATAACCAATGACGTATAACGTATAACGTATAACGTATAACGTATAAAGTATAACGTATAACGTATAACGTATAACTTATAACGTATAACGTATAACGTATAACGTATAACGTATAACGTATAACGTATACCGTATAACGTATAACGTATAACTTATAACGTATATCGTAAAACGTATAACGTATGACGTATAAAGAATAACGTATAACGTATAACGTATAAAGAATAACGTATAACGTATAACGTATATCGTATAACGTATAACGTATAACGTATAACGTATAACGTATGACGTATAACGTATAACGAATAACGTATAACGTAAAACGTATAACGTATAACGTATAACGTATAACGTATAACCAATGACGTATAACGTATAACGTATAACGTATAACGTATAAAGTATAACGTATAACGTATAACGTATAACTTATAACGTATAACGTATAACGTATAACGTATAACGTATAACGTATAACGTATACCGTATAACGTATAACGTATAACTTATAACGTATATCGTAAAACGTATAACGTATAACGTATAACGTATAACGTATAACGTATAACGAATAACGTATAACGTAAAACGTATAACGTATAACGTATAACGTATAACGTATAACCTATGACGTATAACGTATATCGTAAAACGTATAACGTATGACGTATAAAGAATAACGTATAACGTATAACGTATAAAGAATAACGTATAACGTATAACGTATAGCGAATAACGTAAAACGTATAACGCATAACGTATAACGAATAACGTAAAACGTATTACGTATTACATATTTCGTATGACGTATAACGTATAACGTATAACGTATATCGTATAACGTATAACGTATAACGTATAACGTATAACGTATAACGTATTACATATTTCGTATGACGTATAACGTATAACGTATAACGTATAACGTATAACGTATAACGTATAACGTATAACGTATATCGTAAAACGTATAACGTATAACGTATAACGTATAACGTATAACGAATAACGTAAAACGTATAACGCATAACGTATAACGTATAACGTGTAACGAAGAACTTATACCGTATAACGTATAACGTATATCGTATAACGTATAACGCATAAAGAATAACGTATAACGTATAACCTATGACGTATAACGTATAACGTATAACGTATATCGTATAACGTATAACGTATAACGTATAACGTATAACGTATGACGTATAACGTATAACGTATAACGTATAACGTATAACGTATAACGTATAACGTATAACGTATAACGTATAACGTATAACGTGTAACGTATAACGTATAACGTATAACGTACACCGTATGACGTATAACGTATGACGTATCACGAATAACGTAAAACGTATAACGCATAACGTATAACGTATAACGTGTAACGAAGAACGTATAACGAATAACGTAAAACGTATAACGCATAACATGTAACGTATAACGTATAACGTATAACGTATAACGTATAACGTTTAACGTATAACGTATAACGTAAAACGTATAACGTATAACGTATAACGTATAACGTATAACGTATAACGTATAACGTATAACGTATTACGTATAACGTATAACGTATAACGTATAACGTATAACGTATAACGTACAACGTACAACGAATAACGCAAATCGTATAACGCATAACGTATAACGTATAACGTGTAACGAAGGACGTATAACGAATAACGTATAACGTATATCGTATAACGTATAACGTATAACGTATGACGTATAACGCATAACGTATAACGTATAACGTATAACATATAACGTATAACGTATAACGTATAACGTATAACGTATAACGTATAACGTATAACGTATAACGTATAACGTATAACGTATAACGTATAACGTATAACGTATACCGTATGACGTATAACGTATAACGTATCACGAATAACGTAAAATGTATAACGCATAACGTATAACGTATAACGTGTAACGAAGAACGTATAACGAATAACGTAAAACGTATTACGTATTACATATTTCGTATGACGTATAACGTATAACGTATAACGTATATCGTATAACGTATAACGTATAACGTATAACGTATAACGTATGACGTATAACGTATAACGTATGACGTATAACGTATAACGTATAACGTATAACGTATAACGTATAACGTATAACGTATAACGTATAACGTATAACGTATAACGTGTAACGTATAACGTATAACGTATAACGTATACCGTATGACGTATAACGTATGACGTATAACGCATAACGTATAACGTATAACGTATAACGTATAACGTATAACGTATAACGTATAACGTATAACGTATAACGTATAACGTATGACGTATAACGTATAACGTATAACGTATAACGTATACCGTATGACGTATAACGTATAACGTATCACGAATAACGTAAAACGTATAACGCATAACGTATAACGTATAACGTGTAACGAAGAACGTATAACGAATAACGTAAAACGTATTACCTATTACATATTTCGTATGACGTATAACGTATAACGTATTACATATTTCGTATGACGTATAACGTATAACGTATAACGTATAACGTATAACGTAGAACGTATAACGTATAACGTATAACGTATAACGTATAACGTATAAGGTATAACGTATACCGTATAACGTATAACGTATATCGTATAACGTATAACGTATAACGTATAACGTATAACGTATAACGTATAACGTATAACGTATAACGTATAACGTATAACGTATAACGTATAACGTATAACGTATAACGTATAACGTATAACGTATAACGTATAACGTATATCGTATAACGTATAACGCATAAAGAATAACGTATAACGTATAACCTATGACGTATAACGTATAACGTATAACGTATAACGTATATCGTATAACGTATAACGTATAACGTATAACGTATAACGTGTAACGTATAACGTATAACGAATAACGTATAACGTAAAACGTATAACGTATAACGTATAACGTATAACGTATAACCAATGACGTATAACGTATAACGTATAACGTATAACGTATAAAGTATAACGTATAACGTATAACGTATAACGTATAACGTATAACGTATAACGTATAACGTATAACGTATAACGTATAACGTATAACGTATAACGTATAACGTATAACGTATACCGTATAACGTATAACGTATAACTTATAACGTATATCGTAAAACGTATAACGTATGACGTATAAAGAATAACGTATAACGTATAACGTATAAAGAATAACGTATAACGTATAACGTATAACGAATAACGTAAAACGTATAACGTATAACGCATAACGTATAACGTATAACGTGTAACAAAGAGCGTATAACGAATAACGTATAAGGTATATCGTATAACGTAGAACGTATAACGTTTAACGTATATCGTAAAACGTATAACGTATAACGTATAACGTATAACGTATAACGTATAACTTATAACGTATATCGTAAAACGTATAACGTATGACGTATAAAGTATAACGTATAACGTATAACGTATAACGTATAACGTATAACGTATAACGTATAACGTATAACGTATAACGTATATCGTATAACGTATAACGTATAACGTATAACGTATAACGTATAACGTATAACGTATAACGTATAACGAATAACGTATAACGTAAAACGTAAAACGTATAACGTATAACGTATAACGTATAACCTATGACGTATAACGTATAGCGTATAACGTATAACGTATAAAGTATAACGTATAACGTATAACGTATAACGTATAACGTATAACGTATAACGTATAACGTATAACGCATAACGTATAACGTATAACGTATAACGTATAACGTATAACGTATAACGAATAACGTAAAACGTATGACGCATTACATATTACGTATAACGTATAACGTATAACGTATAACGTATAACGTATAACGTATAACGTAAAACGTATGACGCATTACATATTACGTATAACGTAGAACGTATAACGTATAACGTATATCGTAAAATGTATAACGTATAACGTATAACGTATAACGTATAACGTATAACGTATAACGTATAACGTATAACGTAAAACGTATAACGTATTACGTATAACGTATAACGTATAACGTATAACGTATAACGTATAACGTATAACGTATAACGTATAACGTATAACGAATAACGTAAAACGTATGACGCATTACATATTACGTATAACGTAGAACGTATAACGTATAACGTATATCGTAAAACGTATAACGTATAACGTATAACGTATAACGTACAACGAATAACGTAAAACGTATAACGCATAACGTATAACGTATAACGTGTAACGAAGAACGTATAACGAATAACGTATAACGTATATCGTATTACGTAGAACGTATAACGTATAACGTATAACGTGTAACATAGAACGTATAACGAATAACGTATAACGTATATCGTATAACGTAGAACGTATAACGTTTAACGTACAACGTATAACGTATAACGTATAACGTATACCGTATAACGTATAACGTATAACTTATAACGTATATCGTAAAACGTATAACGTATGACGTATAAAGAATAACGTATAACGTATAACGTATAAAGAATAACGTATAACGTATAACGTATAACGAATAACGTAAAACGTATAACGTGTAACGCATAACGTATAACGTATAACGCATAACGTATAACGTATAACGTGTAACGAAGAACGTATAACGAATAACGTATAACGTATATCGTATAACGTAGAACGTATAACGTATAACGTATAACGTATAACGTATAACGTATAGCGTATAACGTATAACGTATAACGTATAACGTATAACGTATAACGTATAACGTATAACGTATAACGTATAACGTATAACGTATAACGTATAACCTATAACGTATAACGTATAACGTATCACGTATAACGTATAACGTATAACGTATAACGTATAACGTATAACGTATAACGTATAACGTATAACGTATAACGTATAACGTATAACGTATAACATATAACGTATAACGTATAACGTATAACGTATAACGTATAACGTATATCGTATAACGTATAACGCATAAAGAATAACGTATAACGTATAACCTATGACGTATAACGTATAACGTATAACGTATAACGTATATCGTATAACGTATAACGTATAACGTATAACGTATAACGTATAACGTATAACGTATACCGTATAACGTATAACGTATAACGTATAACGTATAACGTATAACGTATAACGTATAACGTATAACGTAAAACGTATAACGCATAACGTATATCGTATACCGTATAACGTATAACGTATATCGTATAACGTATTACGCATAAAGAATAACGTATAACGTATAACGTATAACGTATAACGTATAACGTATAACGTATAACGAATAACGTAAAACGTATAACGCATAACGTATATCGTATACCGTATAACGTATAACGTATATCGTATAACGTATAACGCATAAAGAATAACGTATAGCGTATAACCTATGACGTATAACGTATAACGTATAACGTATATCGTATAACGTATAACGTATAACGTATAACGTATAACGTATAACGTATGACGTATAACGTATAACGTATAACGTATAACGTATAACGTATAACGTATAACGTATAACGTATAACGTATAACGTATAACGTATAACGTATACCGTATGACGTATAACGTATGACGTATCACGAATAACGTAAAACGTATAACGCATAACGTATAACGTATAACGTGTAACGAAGAACGTATAACGAATAACGTAAAACGTATAACGCTTAACATGTAACGTATAACGTATAACGTATAACGTATAACGTATAACGTATAACGTATAACGTATAACGTATAAGGTATAACGTATACCGTATAACGTATAACGTATATCGTATAACGTATAACGCATAAAGAATAACGTATAACGTATAACGTATAACGTATAACGTATAACGTATAACGTATAACGTAAAACGTATAACGCATAACGTATATCGTATACCGTATAACGTATAACGTATATCGTATAACGTATTACGCATAAAGAATAACGTATAACGTATAACGTATAACGTATAACGTATAACGTATAACGAATAACGTATAAAGTATAACGTATAACGTATAACGTATAACGTATAACGTATAACGTATAACGTATAACGTATAACGTATAACGTATAACGTATAACGTATACCGTATAACGTATAACGTATAACTTATAACGTATATCGTAAAACGTATAACGTATGACGTATAAAGAATAACGTATAACGTATAACGTATAAAGAATAACGTATAACGTATAACGTATAACGAATAACGTAAAACGTATAACGTATAACGCATAACGTATAACGTATAACGTGTAACAAAGAGCGTATAACGAATAACGTATAAGGTATATCGTATAACGTAGAACGTATAACGTTTAACGTATATCGTAAAACGTATAACGTATAACGTATAACGTATAACGTATAACGTATAACGTATAACGTATACCGTTTAACGTATAACGTATAACGTACAACGTATAACGTATAACGTATAACGTATACCGTATAACGTATAACGTATAACTTATAACGTATATCGTAAAACGTATAACGTATGACGTATAAAGTATAACGTATAACGTATAACGTATAACGTATAACGTATAACGTATAACGTATAACGTATAACGTATAACGTATATCGTATAACGTATAACGTATAACGTATAACGTATAACGTATAACGCATAACGTATAACGTATAACGTATAACGTATATCGTATAACGTATAACGCATAAAGAATAACGTATAGCGTATAACCTATGACGTATAACGTATAACGTATAACGTATAACGTATAACGTATAACGTATATCGTATAACGTATAACGTATAACGTATAACGTATAACGTATAACGTATAACGTATAACGTATAACGAATAACGTATAACGTAAAACGTAAAACGTATAACGTATAACGTATAACGTATAACCTATGACGTATAACGTATAGCGTATAACGTATAACGTATAAAGTATAACGTATAACGTATAACGTATAACGTATAACGTATAACGTATAACGTATAACGTGTAACGTATAACGTATAACGCATAAAGAATAACGTATAACGTATAACGTATAACGTATAACGTATAACGTATAACGTAAAACGTATAACGCATAACGTATATCGTATACCGTATAACGTATAACGTATATCGTATAACGAATTACGCATAAAGAATAACGTATAACGTATAACGTATAACGTATAACGTATAACGTATAACGAATAACGTAAAACGTATAACGCATAACGTATATCGTATACCGAATAACGTATAACGTATATCGTATAACGTATAACGCATAAAGAATAACGTATAGCGTATAACCTATGACGTATAACGTATAACGTATAACGTATAACGTATAACGTATAACGTATATCGTATAACGTATAACGTATAACGTATAACGTATAACGTATAACGTATAACGTATAACGTATAACGAATAACGTATAACGTAAAACGTAAAACGTATAACGTATAACGTATAACATATAACCTATGACGTATAACGTATAGCGTATAACGTATAACGTATAAAGTATAACGTATAACGTATAACGTATAACGTATAACGTATAACGTATAACGTATAACGTGTAACGTATAACGTATAACGTATAACGTATAACGTATAACGTATAACGTATAACGTATAACGTATAACGTATAACGTATAACCTATAACGTATAACGTATAACGTATCACGTATAACGTATAACGTATAACGTATAACGTATAACGTATAACGTATAACGTATAACGTATAACGTATAACGTATAACGTATAACGTATAACGTATAACGTATAACGTATAACGTATAACGTATAACGTATAACGTATAACGTATAACGTATAACGTATAACGTATATCGTATAACGTATAACGCATAAAGAATAACGTATAACGTATAACCTATGACGTATAACGTATAACGTATAACGTATAACGTATATCGTATAACGTATAACGTATAACGTATAACGTATAACGTGTAACGTATAACGTATAACGAATAACGTATAACGTAAAACGTATAACGTATAACGTATAACGTATAACGTATAACCAATGACGTATAACGTATAACGTATAACGTATAACGTATAAAGTATAACGTATAACGTATACCGTATAACGTATAACGTATAACTTATAACGTATATCGTAAAACGTATAACGTATGACGTATAAAGAATAACGTATAACGTATAACGTATAAAGAATAACGTATAACGTATAACGTATAACGAATAACGTAAAACGTATAACGTATAACGTATAACGTGTAACGAAGAACGTATAACGTATATCGTATAACGTATAACGCATAAAGAATAACGTATAACGTATAACCTATGACGTATAACGTATAACGTATAACGTATAACGTATATCGTATAACGTATAACGTATAACGTATAACGTATAACGTATAACGTATGACGTATAACGTATAACGAATAACGTATAACGTAAAACGTATAACGTATAACGTATAACGTATAACGTATAACGTATAACCAATGACGTATAACGTATAACGTATAACGTATAACGTATAAAGTATAACGTATAACGTATAACTTATAACGTATAACGTATAACGTATAACGTATAACGTATAACGTATAACGTATACCGTATAACGTATAACGTATAACTTATAACGTATATCGTAAAACGTATAACGTATGACGTATAAAGAATAACGTATAACGTATAACGTATAAAGAATAACGTATAACGTATAACGTATAAAGAATAACGTATAACGTATAACGTATAACGAATAACGTAAAACGTATAACGTGTAACGCATAACGTATAACGTATAACGCATAACGTATAACGTATAACGTGTAACGAAGAACGTATAACGTATAACGTATAAAGAATAACGTATAACGTATAACGTATAACGTATAACGTATATCGTATAACGTATAACGTATAACGTATAACGTATAACGTATAACGTATAACGTATAACGAATAACGTATAACGTAAAACGTATAACGTATAACGTATAACGTATAACGTATAACCTATGACGTATAACGTATATCGTAAAACGTATAACGTATGACGTATAAAGTATAACGTATAACGTATAACGTATAAAGAATAACGTATAACGTATAACGTATAACGAATAACGTAAAACGTATAACGCATAACGTATAACGAATAACGTAAAACGTATTACGTATTACATATTTCGTATGACGTATAACGTATAACGTATAACGTATATCGTATAACGTATAACGTATAACGTATAACGTATAACGTATAACGTATTACATATTTCGTATGACGTATAACGTATAACGTATAACGTATAACGTATAACGTATAACGTATAACGTATAACGTATATCGTAAAACGTATAACGTATAACGTATAACGTATAACGTATAACGAATAACGTAAAACGTATAACGCATAACGTATAACGTATAACGTGTAACGAAGAACTTATACCGTATAACGTATAACGTATATCGTATAACGTATAACGCATAAAGAATAACGTATAACGTATAACCTATGACGTATAACGTATAACGTATAACGTATATCGTATAACGTATAACGTATAACGTATAACGTATAACGTATGACGTATAACGTATAACGTATAACGTATAACGTATAACGTATAACGTATAACGTATAACGTATAACGTATAACGTATAACGTGTAACGTATAACGTATAACGTATAACGTACACCGTATGACGTATAACGTATGACGTATCACGAATAACGTAAAACGTATAACGCATAACGTATAACGTATAACGTGTAACGAAGAACGTATAACGAATAACGTAAAACGTATAACGCATAACATGTAACGTATAACGTATAACGTAAAACGTATAACGTATAACGTATAACGTATAACGTATAACGTATAACGTATAACGTATAACGTATTACGTATAACGTATAACGTATAACGTATAACGTATAACGTATAACGTACAACGTACAACGAATAACGCAAATCGTATAACGCATAACGTATAACGTATAACGTGTAACGAAGGACGTATAACGAATAACGTATAACGTATATCGTATAACGTATAACGTATAACGTATGACGTATAACGCATAACGTATAACGTATAACGTATAACATATAACGTATAACGTATAACGTGTAACGTATAACGTATAACGTATAACGTATAACGTATAACGTATAACGTATAACGTATAACGTATAACGTATAACGTATAACGTATGCCGTATGACGTATAACGTATAACGTATCACGAATAACGTAAAATGTATAACGCATAACGTATAACGTATAACGTGTAACGAAGAACGTATAACGAATAACGTAAAACGTATTACGTATTACATATTTCGTATGACGTATAACGTATAACGTATAACGTATATCGTATAACGTATAACGTATAACGTATAACGTATAACGTATGACGTATAACGTATAACGTATGACGTATAACGTATAACGTATAACGTATAACGTATAACGTATAACGTATAACGTATAACGTATAACGTATAACGTATAACGTGTAACGTATAACGTATAACGTATAACGTATACCGTATGACGTATAACGTATGACGTATAACGCATAACGTATAACGTATAACGTATAACGTATAACGTATAACGTATAACGTATAACGTATAACGTATAACGTATAACGTATGACGTATAACGTATAACGTATAACGTATAACGTATACCGTATGACGTATAACGTATAACGTATCACGAATAACGTAAAACGTATAACGCATAACGTATAACGTATAACGTGTAACGAAGAACGTATAACGAATAACGTAAAACGTATTACCTATTACATATTTCGTATGACGTATAACGTATAACGTATTACATATTTCGTATGACGTATAACGTATAACGTATAACGTATAACGTATAACGTAGAACGTATAACGTATAACGTATAACGTATAACGTATAACGTATAAGGTATAACGTATACCGTATAACGTATAACGTATATCGTATAACGTATAACGCATAAAGAATAACGTATAACGTATAACGTATAACGTATAACGTATAACGTATAACGTAAAACGTATAACGCATAACGTATATCGTATACCGTATAACGTATAACGTATATCGTATAACGAATTACGCATAAAGAATAACGTATAACGTATAACGTATAACGTATAACGTATAACGTATAACGTATAACGAATAACGTAAAACGTATAACGCATAACGTATATCGTATACCGAATAACGTATAACGTATATCGTATAACGTATAACGCATAAAGAATAACGTATAGCGTATAACCTATGACGTATAACGTATAACGTATAACGTATAACGTATAACGTATAACGTATATCGTATAACGTATAACGTATAACGTATAACGTATAACGTATAACGTATAACGTATAACGTATAACGAATAACGTATAACGTAAAACGTAAAACGTATAACGTATAACGTATAACGTATAACCTATGACGTATAACGTATAGCGTATAACGTATAACGTATAAAGTATAACGTATAACGTATAACGTATAACGTATAACGTATAACGTATAACGTATAACGTGTAACGTATAACGTATAACGTATAACGTATAACGTATAACGTATAACGTATAACGTATAACGTATAACGTATAACGTATAACCTATAACGTATAACGTATAACGTATCACGTATAACGTATAACGTATAACGTATAACGTATAACGTATAACGTATAACGTATAACGTATAACGTATAACGTATAACGTATAACGTATAACGTATAACGTATAACGTATAACGTATAACGTATAACGTATAACGTATAACGTATAACGTATAACGTATAACGTATAACGTATATCGTATAACGTATAACGCATAAAGAATAACGTATAACGTATAACCTATGACGTATAACGTATAACGTATAACGTATAACGTATATCGTATAACGTATAACGTATAACGTATAACGTATAACGTGTAACGTATAACGTATAACGAATAACGTATAACGTAAAACGTATAACGTATAACGTATAACGTATAACGTATAACCAATGACGTATAACGTATAACGTATAACGTATAACGTATAAAGTATAACGTATAACGTATAACGTATAACGTATAAAGTATAACGTATAACGTATAACGTATAACGTATAACGTATAACGTATAACGTATACCGTATAACGTATAACGTATAACTTATAACGTATATCGTAAAACGTATAACGTATGACGTATAAAGAATAACGTATAACGTATAACGTATAAAGAATAACGTATAACGTATAACGTATAACGAATAACGTAAAACGTATAACGTATAACGCATAACGTATAACGTATAACGTGTAACAAAGAGCGTATAACGAATAACGTATAAGGTATATCGTATAACGTAGAACGTATAACGTTTAACGTATATCGTAAAACGTATAACGTATAACGTATAACGTATAACGTATAACGTATAACGTATAACGTATACCGTTTAACGTATAACGTATAACGTACAACGTATAACGTATAACGTATAACGTATACCGTATAACGTATAACGTATAACTTATAACGTATATCGTAAAACGTATAACGTATGACGTATAAAGTATAACGTATAACGTATAACGTATAACGTATAACGTATAACGTATAACGTATAACGTATAACGTATAACGTATATCGTATAACGTATAACGTATAACGTATAACGTATAACGTATAACGTATAACGTATAACGTATAACGAATAACGTATAACGTAAAACGTAAAACGTATAACGTATAACGTATAACGTATAACCTATGACGTATAACGTATAGCGTATAACGTATAACGTATAAAGTATAACGTATAACGTATAACGTATAACGTATAACGTATAACGTATAACGTATAACGTATAACGCATAACGTATAACGTATAACGTATAACGTATAACGTATAACGTATAACGAATAACGTAAAACGTATGACGCATTACATATTACGTATAACGTATAACGTATAACGTATAACGTATAACGTATAACGTATAACGTAAAACGTATGACGCATTATATATTACGTATAACGTAGAACGTATAACGTATAACGTATATCGTAAAATGTATAACGTATAACGTATAACGTATAACGTATAACGTATAACGTATAACGTATAACGTATAACGTAAAACGTATATCGTATTACGTATAACGTATAACGTATAACGTATAACGTATAACGTATAACGTATAACGTATAACGTATAACGTATAACGAATAACGTAAAACGTATGACGCATTACATATTACGTATAACGTAGAACGTATAACGTATAACGTATATCGTAAAACGTATAACGTATAACGTATAACGTATAACGTACAACGAATAACGTAAAACGTATAACGCATAACGTATAACGTATAACGTGTAACGAAGAACGTATAACGAATAACGTATAACGTATATCGTATAACGTAGAACGTATAACGTATAACGTATAACGTGTAACATAGAACGTATAACGAATAACGTATAACGTATATCGTATAACGTAGAACGTATAACGTTTAACGTACAACGTATAACGTATAACGTATAACGTATACCGTATAACGTATAACGTATAACTTATAACGTATATCGTAAAACGTATAACGTATGACGTATAAAGAATAACGTATAACGTATAACGTATAAAGAATAACGTATAACGTATAACGTATAACGAATAACGTAAAACGTATAACGTGTAACGCATAACGTATAACGTATAACGCATAACGTATAACGTATAACGTGTAACGAAGAACGTATAACGAATAACGTATAACGTATATCGTATAACGTAGAACGTATAACGTATAACGTATAACGTATAACGTATAACGTATAACGTATAACGTATAACGTATAACGTATAACGTATAACGTATAACGTATAACGTATAACGTATAACGTATAACGTATAACGTATAACGTATAACCTATAACGTATAACGTATAACGTATCACGTATAACGTATAACGTATAACGTATAACGTATAACGTATAACGTATAACGTATAACGTATAACGTATAACGTATAACGTGTAACGTATAACGTATAACGTATAACGTATAACGTATAACGTATAACGTATAACGTATAACGTATATCGTATAACGTATAACGCATAAAGAATAACGTATAACGTATAACCTATGACGTATAACGTATAACGTATAACGTATAACGTATATCGTATAACGTATAACGTATAACGTATAACGTATAACGTATAACGTATAACGTATACCGTATAACGTATAACGTATAACGTATAACGTATAACGTATAACGTATAACGTATAACGTATAACGTAAAACGTATAACGCATAACGTATATCGTATACCGTATAACGTATAACGTATATCGTATAACGTATTACGCATAAAGAATAACGTATAACGTATAACGTATAACGTATAACGTATAACGTATAACGTATAACGAATAACGTAAAACGTATAACGCATAACGTATATCGTATACCGTATAACGTATAACGTATATCGTATAACGTATAACGCATAAAGAATAACGTATAGCGTATAACCTATGACGTATAACGTATAACGTATAACGTATATCGTATAACGTATAACGTATAACGTATAACGTATAACGTATAACGTATGACGTATAACGTATAACGTATAACGTATAACGTATAACGTATAACGTATAACGTATAACGTATAACGTATAACGTATAACGTATAACGTATAACGTATACCGTATGACGTATAACGTATGACGTATCACGAATAACGTAAAACGTATAACGCATAACGTATAACGTATAACGTGTAACGAAGAACGTATAACGAATAACGTAAAACGTATAACGCTTAACATGTAACGTATAACGTATAACGTATAACGTATAACGTATAACGTATAACGTATAACGTATAACGTATAAGGTATAACGTATACCGTATAACGTATAACGTATATAGTATAACGTATAACGCATAAAGAATAACGTATAACGTATAACGTATAACGTATAACGTATAACGTATAACGTATAACGTAAAACGTATAACGCATAACGTATATCGTATACCGTATAACGTATAACGTATATCGTATAACGTATTACGCATAAAGAATAACGTATAACGTATAACGTATAACGTATAACGTATAACGTATAACGTATAACGAATAACGTATAAAGTATAACGTATAACGTATAACGTATAACGTATAACGTATAACGTATAACGTATAACGTATAACGTATAACGTATAACGTATAACGTATAACGTATAACGTATACCGTTTAACGTATAACGTATAACGTACAACGTATAACGTATAACGTATAACGTATACCGTATAACGTATAACGCATAACGTATAACGTATAACGTGTAACGAATAACGTAAAACGTATGACGCATTACATATTACGTATAACGTATAACGTATAACGTATAACGTATAACGTATAACGTATAACGTATAACGTATAACGTATAACGTATAACGTATAACGTATAACGTATAACGTATAACGTATAACGTATAACGTATATCGTATAACGTATAACGCATAAAGAATAACGTATAACGTATAACCTATGACGTATAACGTATAACGTATAACGTATAACGTATATCGTATAACGTATAACGTATAACGTATAACGTATAACGTATAACGTATAACGTATACCGTATAACGTATAACGTATAACGTATAACGTATAACGTATAACGTATAACGTATAACGTATAACGTAAAACGTATAACGCATAACGTATATCGTATACCGTATAACGTATAACGTATATCGTATAACGTATTACGCATAAAGAATAACGTATAACGTATAACGTATAACGTATAACGTATAACGTATAACGTATAACGAATAACGTAAAACGTATAACGCATAACGTATATCGTATACCGTATAACGTATAACGTATATCGTATAACGTATAACGCATAAAGAATAACGTATAGCGTATAACCTATGACGTATAACGTATAACGTATAACGTATATCGTATAACGTATAACGTATAACGTATAACGTATAACGTATAACGTATGACGTATAACGTATAACGTATAACGTATAACGTATAACGTATAACGTATAACGTATAACGTATAACGTATAACGTATAACGTATAACGTATACCGTATGACGTATAACGTATGACGTATCACGAATAACGTAAAACGTATAACGCATAACGTATAACGTATAACGTGTAACGAAGAACGTATAACGAATAACGTAAAACGTATAACGCTTAACATGTAACGTATAACGTATAACGTATAACGTATAACGTATAACGTATAACGTATAACGTATAACGTATAACGTATAAGGTATAACGTATACCGTATAACGTATAACGTATATAGTATAACGTATAACGCATAAAGAATAACGTATAACGTATAACGTATAACGTATAACGTATAACGTATAACGTATAACGTAAAACGTATAACGCATAACGTATATCGTATACCGTATAACGTATAACGTATATCGTATAACGTATTACGCATAAAGAATAACGTATAACGTATAACGTATAACGTATAACGTATAACGTATAACGTATAACGAATAACGTATAAAGTATAACGTATAACGTATAACGTATAACGTATAACGTATAACGTATAACGTATAACGTATAACGTATAACGTATAACGTATAACGTATAACGTATAACGTATACCGTTTAACGTATAACGTATAACGTACAACGTATAACGTATAACGTATAACGTATACCGTATAACGTATAACGCATAACGTATAACGTATAACGTGTAACGAATAACGTAAAACGTATGACGCATTACATATTACGTATAACGTATAACGTATAACGTATAACGTATAACGTATAACGTATAACGTATAACGTAAAACGTATTACGTATAACGTATAACGTATAACGTATAACGTATAACGTATAACGTATAACGTATAACGTATAACGTATAACGAATAACGTAAAACGTATGACGCATTACATATTACGTATAACGTAGAACGTATAACGTAGAACGTATAACGTATAACGTATATCGTAAAACGTATAACGTATAACGTATAACGTATAACGTACAACGAATAACGTAAAACGTATAACGCATAACGCATAACGTATAACGTGTAACGAAGAACGTATAACGAATAACGTATAACGTATATCGTATAACGTAGAACGTATAACGTATAACGTATAACGTGTAACATAGAACGTATAACGAATAACGTATAACGTATATCGTATAACGTAGAACGTATAACGTTTAACGTACAACGTATAACGTATAACGTATAACGTATACCGTATAACGTATAACGTATAACTTATAACGTATATCGTAAAACGTATAACGTATGACGTATAAGGAATAACGTATAACGCATAACGTATAAAGAATAACGTATAACGTATAACCTATAACGAATAACGTAAAACGTATAACGTGTAACGCATAACGTATAACGTATAACGCATAACGTATAACGTATAACGTGTAACGAAGAACGTATAACGAATAACGTATAACGTATATCGTATAACGTAGAACGTATAACGTATAACGTATAACGTATAACGTATAACGTATAACGTATAACGTATAACGTATAACGTATAACGTATAACGTATAACGTATAACGTATAACGTATAACGTATAACGTATAACGTATAACGTATAACCTATAACGTATAACGTATAACGTATCACGTATAACGTATAACGTATAACGTATAACGTATAACGTATAACGTATAACGTATAACGTATAACGTATAACGTATAACGTATAACGTATAACGTATAACGTATAACGTATAACGTATAACGTATAACGTATAACGTATAACGTATATCGTATAACGTATAACGCATAAAGAATAACGTATAACGTATAACCTATGACGTATAACGTATAACGTATAACGTATAACGTATATCGTATAACGTATAACGTATAACGTATAACGTATAACGTATAACGTATAACGTATACCGTATAACGTATAACGTATAACGTATAACGTATAACGTATAACGTATAACGTATAACGTATAACGTAAAACGTATAACGCATAACGTATATCGTATACCGTATAACGTATAACGTATATCGTATAACGTATAACGTATACCGTATGACGTATAACGTATGACGTATCACGAATAACGTAAAACGTATAACGCATAACGTATAACGTATACCGTATAACGTATAACGTATATCGTATAACGTATAACGCATAAAGAATAACGTATAGCGTATAACCTATGACGTATAACGTATAACGTATAACGTATATCGTATAACGTATAACGTATAACGTATAACGTATAACGTATAACGTATGACGTATAACGTATAACGTATAACGTATAACGTATAACGTATAACGTATAACGTATAACGTATAACGTATAACGTATAACGTATAACGTATAACGTATACCGTATGACGTATAACGTATGACGTATCACGAATAACGTAAAACGTATAACGCATAACGTATAACGTATAACGTATAACGTATAACGTATAACGTATAACGTATAACGTATAACGTATAACCTATAACGTATAACGTATAACGTATCACGTATAACGTATAACGTATAACGTATAACGTATAACGTATAACGTATAACGTATAACGTATAACGTATAACGTATAACGTATAACGTATATCGTATAACGTATAACGCATAAAGAATAACGTATAACGTATAACCAATGACGTATAACGTATAACGTATAACGTATATCGTGTAACGTATAACGTATAACGTATAACGTATAACGTGTAACGTATAACGTATAACGAATAACGTATAACGTAAAACGTATAACGTATAACGTATAACGTATAACGTATAACGTGTAACCAATGACGTATAACGTATAACGTATAACGTATAACGTATAAAGTATAACGTATAACGTATAACGTATAACGTATAACGTATAACGTATAACGTATAACGTATAACGTATAACGTATAAGGTACAACGTATACCGTATAACGTATAACGTATATCGTATAACGTATAACGCATAAAGAATAACGTATAACGTATAACGTATAACGTATAACGTATAACGTATAACGTAAAACGTATAACGTATAACCAATGACGTATAACGTATAACGTATAACGTATAACGTATAACGTATAACGTATAACGTATAACGAATAACGTAAAACGTATAACGCATAACGTATATCGTATACCGAATAACGTATAACGTATATCGTATAACGTATAACGCATAAAGAATAACGTATAGCGTATAACCTATGACGTATAACGTATAGCGTATAACGTATAACGTATAACGTATAACGTATAACGTATAACGTATAACGTATAACGTATAACCTATAACGTATAACGTATAACGTATCACGTATAACGTATAACGTATAACGTATAACGTATAACGTATAACGTATAACGTATAACGTATAACGTATAACGTATAACGTATAACGTATAACGTATAACGTATAACGTATAACGTATAACGTATAACGTATAACGTATAACGTATAACGTATAACCTATAACGTATAACGTATAACGTATCACGTATAACGTATAACGTATAACGTATAACGTATAACGTATAACGTATAACGTATAACGTATAACGTATAACGTATAACGTATAACGTATAACGTATAACGTATAACGTATAACGTATAACGTATAACGTATAACGTATAACGTATAACGTATAACGTATAACGTATAACGTATAACCTATGACGTATAACGTATAACGTATAACGTATAACGTATATCGTGTAACGTATAACGTATAACGTATAACGTATAACGTATAACGTGTAACGTATAACGTATAACGAATAACGTATAACGTAAAACGTATAACGTATAACGTATAACGTATAACGTATAACCAATGACGTATAACGTATAACGTATAACGTATAACGTATAAAGTATAACGTATAACGTATAACGTATAACGTATAACGTATAACGTATAACGTATAACGTATAACGTATAACGTATAACGTATAACGTATACCGTATAACGTATAACGTATAACTTATAACGTATATCGTAAAACGTATAACGTATGACGTATAAAGAATAACGTATAACGTATAACGTATAAAGAATAACGTATAACGTATAACGTATAACGAATAACGTAAAACGTATAACGTATAACGCATAACGTATAACGTATAACGTGTAACAAAGAGCGTATAACGAATAACGTATAAGGTATATCGTATAACGTAGAACGTATAACGTTTAACGTATATCGTAAAACGTATAACGTATAACGTATAACGTATAACGTATAACGTATAACGTATAACGTATACCGTTTAACGTATAACGTATAACTTACAACGTATAACGTATAACGTATAACGTATACCGTATAACGTATAACGTATAACTTATAACGTATATCGTAAAACGTATAACGTATGACGTATAAAGTATAACGTATAACGTATAACGTATAAAGAATAACGTATAACGTATAACGTATAACGAATAACGTAAAACGTATAACGTGTAACGCATAACGTATAACGTATAACGCATAACGTATAACGTATAACGTGTAACGAAGAACGTATAACGTATAACGTATATCGTAAAACGTATAACGTATGACGTATAAAGAATAACGTATAACGTATAACGTATAAAGAATAACGTATAACGTATAACGTATAACGAATAACGTAAAACGTATAACGCATAACGTATAACGTATAACGTGTAACGAAGAACGTATAACGAATAAAGTATAACGTATAACGTATAACGTATAACGTATAACGTATAACGTATAACGTATAACGTATAACGTATAACGTATAACGTATAACGTATAACCTATGACGTATAACGTATATCGTAAAACGTATAACGTATGACGTATAAAGAATAACGTATAACGTATAACGTATAAAGAATAACGTATAACGTATAACGTATAACGAATAACGTAAAACGTATAACGCATAACGTATAACGTATAACGTGTAACGAAGAACGAAGAACGTATAACGTATAACGTATAAAGAATAACGTATAACGTATAACGTATAACGTATAACATATATCGTATAACGAATAACGTAAAACGTATGACGCATTACATATTACGTATAACGTAGAACGTATAACGTATAACGTATATCGTAAAATGTATAACGTATAACGTATAACGTATAACGTATAACGTATAACGTATAACGTATAACGTATAACGTAAAACGTATAACGTATTACGTATAACGTATAACGTATAACGTATAACGTATAACGAATAACGTAAAACGTATGACGCATTACATATTACGTATAACGTAGAACGTATAACGTATAACGTATATCGTAAAACGTATAACGTATAACGTATAACGTATAACGTATAACGTATAACGAATAACGTAAAACGTATAACGCATAACGTATAACGTATAACGTGTAACGAAGAACGTATAACGAATAACGTATAACGTATATCGTATAACGTAGAACGTATAACGTTTAACGTACAACGTATATCGTAAAACGTATAACGTATGACGTATAAAGAATAACGTATAACGTATAACGTATAAAGAATAACGTATAACGTATAACGTATAACGAATAACGTAAAACGTATAACGTGTAACGCATAACGTATAACGTATAACGCATAACGTATAACGTATAACGTGTAACGAAGAACGTATAACGAATAACGTATAACGTATATCGTATAACGTAGAACGTATAACGTATAACGTATAACGTATAACGTATAACGTATAACGTATAACGTATAACGTATAACGTATAACGTATAACGTATAACGTATAACGTATAACGAATAACGTAAAACGTATGACGCATAACGTATAACGTATAACGTGTAACGAAGAACGTATAACGAATAACGTATAAGGTATATCGTATAACGTAGAACATATAACGTATAACGTATATCGTAAAATGTATAACGTATAACGTATAACGTATAACGTATAACGTATAACGTATAACGTATAACGTATACCGTATAACGTATAACGTATAACGTACAACGTATATCGTAAAACGTATAACGTATGACGTATAAAGAATAACGTATAACGTATAACGTATAAAGAATAACGTATAACGTATAACGTATAACGAATAACGTAAAACGTATAACGCATAACGTATAACGTATAACGTGTAACGAAGCACGTATAACGAATAACGTATAACGTATATCGTATAACGTAGAACGTATAACGTATAACGTATAACGTATAACGTATAACGTATAACGTATAACGTATAACGTATAACGTATAACGTATAACGTATAACGTATAACGTATAACGTATAACGAATAACGTAAAACGTATGACGCATTACATATTACGTATAACGTAGAACGTATAACGTATAACGTATATCGTAAAATGTATAACGTATAACGTATAACGTATAACGTATAACGTATAACGTATAACGTATAACGTATAACGTATAACGTATAACGTATATCGTAAAACGTATAACGTATGACGTATAAAGAATAACGTATAACGTATAACGTATAAAGAATAACGTATAACGTATAACGTATAACGAATAACGTAAAACGTATAACGTGTAACGCATAACGTATAACGTATAACGCATAACGTATAACGTATAACGTGTAACGAAGAACGTATAACGAATAACGTATAACGTATATCGTATAACGTAGAACGTATAACGTATAACGTATAACGTATAACGTATAACGTATAACGTATAACGTATAACGTATAACGTATAACGTATAACGTATAACGTATAACGTATAACGTATAACGTATAACGTATAACGTATAACGTATACCGTATAACGTATAACGTGTAACGAAGAACGTATAACGAATAACGTATAACGTATATCGTATAACGTAGAACGTATAACGTATAACGTATAACGTGTAACATAGAACGTATAACGAATAACGTATAACGTATATCGTATAACGTAGAACGTATAACGTTTAACGTACAACGTATAACGTATAACGTATAACGTATACCGTATAACGTATAACTTATAACGTATATCGTAAAACGTATAACGTATGACGTATAAAGAATAACGTATAACGTATAACGTATAAAGAATAACGTATAACGTATAACGTATAACGAATAACGTAAAACGTATAACGTGTAACGCATAACGTATAACGTATAACGCATAACGTATAACGTATAACGTGTAACGAAGAACGTATAACGAATAACGTATAACGTATATCGTATAACGTAGAACGTATAACGTATAACGTATAACGTATAACGTATAACGTATAACGTATAACGTATAACGAATAACGTATAAGGTATATCGTATAACGTAGAACATATAACGTATAACGTATATCGTAAAATGTATAACGTATAACGTATAACGTATAACGTATAACGTATAACGTATAACGTATAACGTATACCGTATAACGTATAACGTATAACGTACAACGTATATCGTAAAACGTATAACGTATGACGTATAAAGAATAACGTATAACGTATAACGTATAGAGAATAACGTATAACGTATAACGTATAACGAATAACGTAAAACGTATAACGCATAACGTATAACGTATAACGTGTAACGAAGCACGTATAACGAATAACGTATAACGTATATCGTATAACGTAGAACGTATAACGTATAACGTATAACGTATAACGTATAACGTATAACGTATAACGTATAACGTATAACGTATAACGTATAACGTATAACGTATAACGTATAACGTATAACGAATAACGTAAAACGTATGACGCATTACATATTACGTATAACGTAGAACGTATAACGTATAACGTATATCGTAAAATGTATAACGTATAACGTATAACGTATAACGTATAACGTATAACGTATAACGTATAACGTATAACGTATAACGTATAACGTATAACGTAAAAGGTATAACGTATTACGTATAACGTATAACGTATAACGTATAACGTATAACGTATAACGTATAACGTATAACGTATAACGTATAACGTATAACGTATAACGTATAACGAATAACGTAAAACGTATGACGCATTACATATTACGTATAACGTATAACGTATAACGTATAACGTATAACGTATAACGTATAACGTATAACGTATAACGAATAACGTAAAACGTATGACGCATTACATATTACGTATAACGTAGAACGTATAACGTATAACGTATATCGTAAAATGTATAACGTATATCGTATAACGTATAACGTATAACGTATAACGTATAACGTATAACGTATAACGTATAACGTATAACGTATAACGTATAACGTATAACGTATAACGTATAACGTATATCGTATAACGTATAACGCATAAAGAATAACGTATAACGTATAACCTATGACGTATAACGTATAACGTATAACGTATAACGTATATCGTATAACGTATAACGTATAACGTATAACGTATAACGTATAACGTATAACGTATAACGAATAACGTATAACGTAAAACGTATAACGTATAACGTATAACGTATAACGTATAACCTGTGACGTATAACGTATAACGTATAACGTATAACGTATAAAGTATAACGTATAACGTATTACGTATAACGTATAACGTATAACGTATAACGTATAACGTATAACGTATAACGTATAACGTATAACGTATAACGTATACCGTATAACGTATAACGTATAACTTATAACGTATATCGTAAAACGTATAACGTATAACGTATGACGTATAAAGAATAACGTATAACGTATAACGTATAAAGAATAACGTATAACGTATAACTTATAACGAATAACGTAAAACGTATAACGTATAACGCATAAAGTATAACGTATAACGTGTAACGAAGAACGTATAACGAATAACGTATAAGGTATATCGTATAACGTATAACGTATAACGTATAACGTATAACGTATAACGTATAACGTATAACGTATAACGTATAACGTATAACGTATAACGTATAACGTATAACGTATATCGTATAACGTATAACGCATAAAGAATAACGTATAACGTATAACCTATGACGTATAACGTATAACGTATAACGTATAACGTATATCGTATAACGTATAACGTATAACGTATAACGTATAACGTATAACGTATAACGTATAACGAATAACGTATAACGTAAAACGTATAACGTATAACGTATAACGTATAACGTATAACCTATGACGTATAACGTATAACGTATAACGTATAACGTATAACGTATAACGTATAAAGTATAACGTATAACGTATTACGTATAACGTATAACGTATAACGTATAACGAATAACGTAAAACGTATAACGCATAACGTATAACGTATAACGTGTAACGAAGCACGTATAACGAATAACGTATAACGTATATCGTATAACGTAGAACGTATAACGTATAACGTATAACGTATAACGTATAACGTATAACGTATAACGTATAACGAATAACGTATAACGTAAAACGTATAACGTATAACGTATAACGTATAACGTATAACCTATGACGTATAACGTATAACGTATAACGTATAACGTATAAAGTATAACGTATAACGTATTACGTATAACGTATAACGTATAACGTATAACGTATAACGTATAACGTATAACGTATAACGTATAACGTGTAACGAAGAACGTATAACGTATAACGTATAACGTATAACGTATAACGTATAACGTATAACGTATAACGTATAACGTATACCGTATAACGTATAACGTATAACGTACAACGTATATCGTAAAACGTATAACGTATGACGTATAAAGAATAACGTATAACGTATAACGTATAAAGAATAACGTATAACGTATAACGTATAACGAATAACGTAAAACGTATAACGCATAACGTATAACGTATAACGTGTAACGAAGAACGTATAACGAATAACGTATAACGTATATCGTATAACGTAGAACGTATAACGTATAACGTATAACGTATAACGTATAACGTATAACGTATAACGTATAACGTATAACGTATAACGTATAACGTATAACGTATAACGTATATCGTATAACGTATAACGCATAAAGAATAACGTATAACGTATAACCTATGACGTATAACGTATAACGTATAACGTATAACGTATATCGTATAACGTATAACGTATAACGTATAACGTATAACGTATAACGTATAACGTATAACGAATAACGTATAACGTAAAACGTATAACGTATAACGTATAACGTATAACGTATAACCAATGACGTATAACGTATAACGTATAACGTATAACGTATAAAGTATAACGTATAACGTATAACGTATAACGTATAACGTATAACGTATAACGTATAACGTATAACGTATAACGTATAACGTATAACGTATACCGTATAACGTATAACGTATAACTTATAACGTATATCGTAAAACGTATAACGTGTAACGCATAACGTATAACGTATAACGCATATCGTATAACGTATAACGTGTAACGAAGAACGTATAACGTATAACGTATAAAGAATAACGTATAACGTATAACGTATAACGTATAACGTATATCGTATAACGTATAACGTATAACGTATAACGTATAACGTATAACGTATAACGTATAACGAATAACGTATAACGTAAAACGTATAACGTATAACGTATAACGTATAACGTATAACCTATGACGTATAACGTATATCGTAAAACGTATAACGTATGACGTATAAAGAACAACGTATAACGTATAACGTATAAAGAATAACGTATAACGTATAACGTATAACGAATAACGTAAAACGTATAACGCATAACGTATAACGTATAACGTGTAACGAAGAACGTATAACGAATAACGTATAACGTATATCGTATAACGTAGAACGTATAACGTATAACGTATAACGTATAACGTATAACGTATAACGTATAACGTATAACGTATAACGTATAACGTATAACGTATAACGTATAACGTATAACGTATATCGTATAACGTATAACGTATAACGAATAACGTAAAACGTATGACGCATTACATATTACGTATAACGTAGAACGTATAACGTATAACGTATATCGTAAAATGTATAACGTATAACGTATAACGTATAACGTATAACGTATAACGTATAACGTATAACGTATAACGTAAAACGTATAACGTATTACGTATAACGTATAACGTATAACGTATAACGTATAACGTATAACGTATAACGTATAACGTATAACGTATAACGAATAACGTAAAACGTATGACGCATTACATATTACGTATAACGTATAACGTATAACGTATAACGTATAACGTATAACGAATAACGTAAAACGTATGACGCATTACATATTACGTATAACGTAGAACGTATAACGTATAACGTATATCGTAAAATGTATAACGTATAACGTATAACGTATAACGTATAACGTATAACGTATAACGTATAACGTAAAACCTATAACGTATTACGTATAACGTATAACGTATAACGTATAACGTATAACGTATAACGTATAACGTATAACGTATAACGTATAACGAATAACGTAAAACGTATGACGCATTACATATTACGTATAACGTAGAACGTATAACGTATAACGTATATCGTAAAACGTATAACGTATAACGTATAACGTATAACGTATAACGTATAACGAATAACGTAAAACGTATAACGCATAACGTATAACGTATAACGTGTAACGAAGAACGTATAACGAATAACGTATAACGTATATCGTATAACGTAGAACGTATAACGTATAACGTATAACGTGTAACATAGAACGTATAACGAATAACGTATAACGTATATCGTATAACGTAGAACGTATAACGTTTAACGTACAACGTATAACGTATAACGTATAACGTATAATGTATAACGAATAACGTAAAACGTATGACGCATAACGTATAACGTATAACGTGTAACGAAGAACGTATAACGAATAACGTATAACGTATATCGTATAACGTAGAACGTATAACGTATAACGTGTAACGTATAACGTATAACGTATAACGTATAACGTATAACGTATACCGTATAACGTATAACGTATAACTTATAACGTATATCGTAAAACGTATAACGTATAACGTATAACGTGTAACGAAGAACGTATAACGAATAACGTATAAGGTATATCGTATAACGTATAACGTATAACGTATAACGTATAACGTATAACGTATAACGTATAACGTATAACGTATAACGTATAACGTATAACGTATAACGTATAACGTATATCGTATAACGTATAACGCATAAAGAATAACGTATAACGTATAACCTATGACGTATAACGTATAACGTATAACGTATAACGTATATCGTATAACGTATAACGTATAACGTATAACGTATAACGTATAACGTATAACGTATAACGAATAACGTATAACGTAAAACGTATAACGTATAACGTATAACGTATAACGTATAACCTATGACGTATAACGTATAACGTATAACGTATAACGTATAACGTATAACGTATAAAGTATAACGTATAACGTATTACGTATAACGTATAACGTATAACGTATAACGAATAACGTAAAACGTATAACGCATAACGTATAACGTATAACGTGTAACGAAGCACGTATAACGAATAACGTATAACGTATATCGTATAACGTAGAACGTATAACGTATAACGTATAACGTATAACGTATAACGTATAACGTATAACGTATAACGAATAACGTATAACGTAAAACGTATAACGTATAACGTATAACGTATAACGTATAACCTATGACGTATAACGTATAACGTATAACGTATAACGTATAAAGTATAACGTATAACGTATTACGTATAACGTATAACGTATAACGTATAACGTATAACGTATAACGTATAACGTATAACGTATAACGTATAACGTATAACGTATAACGTATAACGTATAACGTAAAACGTATAACGTATTACGTATAACGTATAACGTATAACGTATAACGTATAACGTATAACGTATAACGTATAACGTATAACGTATAACGTATAACGTAAAACGTATAACGTATTACGTATAACGTATAACGTATAACGTATAACGTATAACTTATAACGAATAACGTAAAACGTATAACGTATAACGCATAAAGTATAACGTATAACGTGTAACGAAGAACGTATAACGAATAACGTATAAGGTATATCGTATAACGTATAACGTATAACGTATAACGTATAACGTATAACGTATAACGTATAACGTATAACGTATACCGTATAACGTATAACGTATAACTTATAACGTATATCGTAAAACGTATAACGTATAACGTATGACGTATAAAGAATAACGTATAACGTATAACGTATAAAGAATAACGTATAACGTATAACTTATAACGAATAACGTAAAACGTATAACGTATAACGCATAAAGTATAACGTATAACGTGTAACGAAGAACGTATAACGAATAACGTAAAACGTATAACGTGTAACGCATAACGCATAACGTATAACGTATAACGCATAACGTATAACGTATAACGTGTAACGAAGAACGTATAACGTATAACGTATAACGTATAACGTATAACGTATAACGTATAACGTATAACGTATAACGTATACCGTATAACGTATAACGTATAACGTACAACGTATATCGTAAAACGTATAACGTATGACGTATAAAGAATAACGTATAACGTATAACGTATAAAGAATAACGTATAACGTATAACGTATAACGAATAACGTAAAACGTATAACGCATAACGTATAACGTATAACGTGTAACGAAGAACGTATAACGAATAACGTATAACGTATATCGTATAACGTAGAACGTATAACGTATAACGTATAACGTATAACGTATAACGTATAACGTATAACGTATAACGTATAACGTATAACGTATAACGTATAACGTATAACGTATAACGTATATCGTATAACGTATAACGCATAAAGAATAACGTATAACGTATAACCTATGACGTATAACGTATAACGTATAACGTATAACGTATATCGTATAACGTATAACGTATAACGTATAACGTATAACGTATAACGTATAACGTATAACGAATAACGTATAACGTAAAACGTATAACGTATAACGTATAACGTATAACGTATAACCAATGACGTATAACGTATAACGTATAACGTATAACGTATAAAGTATAACGTATAACGTATAACGTATAACGTATAACGTATAACGTATAACGTATAACGTATAACGTATAACGTATAACGTATAACGTATACCGTATAACGTATAACGTATAACTTATAACGTATATCGTAAAACGTATAACGTGTAACGCATAACGTATAACGTATAACGCATATCGTATAACGTATAACGTGTAACGAAGAACGTATAACGTATAACGTATAAAGAATAACGTATAACGTATAACGTATAACGTATAACGTATATCGTATAACGTATAACGTATAACGTATAACGTATAACGTATAACGTATAACGTATAACGAATAACGTATAACGTAAAACGTATAACGTATAACGTATAACGTATAACGTATAACCTATGACGTATAACGTATATCGTAAAACGTATAACGTATGACGTATAAAGAACAACGTATAACGTATAACGTATAAAGAATAACGTATAACGTATAACGTATAACGAATAACGTAAAACGTATAACGCATAACGTATAACGTATAACGTGTAACGAAGAACGTATAACGAATAACGTATAACGTATATCGTATAACGTAGAACGTATAACGTATAACGTATAACGTATAACGTATAACGTATAACGTATAACGTATAACGTATAACGTATAACGTATAACGTATAACGTATAACGTATAACGTATATCGTATAACGTATAACGTATAACGAATAACGTAAAACGTATGACGCATTACATATTACGTATAACGTAGAACGTATAACGTATAACGTATATCGTAAAATGTATAACGTATAACGTATAACGTATAACGTATAACGTATAACGTATAACGTATAACGTATAACGTAAAACGTATAACGTATTACGTATAACGTATAACGTATAACGTATAACGTATAACGTATAACGTATAACGTATAACGTATAACGTATAACGAATAACGTAAAACGTATGACGCATTACATATTACGTATAACGTATAACGTATAACGTATAACGTATAACGTATAACGAATAACGTAAAACGTATGACGCATTACATATTACGTATAACGTAGAACGTATAACGTATAACGTATATCGTAAAATGTATAACGTATAACGTATAACGTATAACGTATAACGTATAACGTATAACGTATAACGTAAAACCTATAACGTATTACGTATAACGTATAACGTATAACGTATAACGTATAACGTATAACGTATAACGTATAACGTATAACGTATAACGAATAACGTAAAACGTATGACGCATTACATATTACGTATAACGTAGAACGTATAACGTATAACGTATATCGTAAAACGTATAACGTATAACGTATAACGTATAACGTATAACGTATAACGAATAACGTAAAACGTATAACGCATAACGTATAACGTATAACGTGTAACGAAGAACGTATAACGAATAACGTATAACGTATATCGTATAACGTAGAACGTATAACGTATAACGTATAACGTGTAACATAGAACGTATAACGAATAACGTATAACGTATATCGTATAACGTAGAACGTATAACGTTTAACGTACAACGTATAACGTATAACGTATAACGTATAATGTATAACGAATAACGTAAAACGTATGACGCATAACGTATAACGTATAACGTGTAACGAAGAACGTATAACGAATAACGTATAACGTATATCGTATAACGTAGAACGTATAACGTATAACGTGTAACGTATAACGTATAACGTATAACGTATAACGCATAACGTATAACGTATAACGTATAACGTATAACGTATAATGTATAACGAATAACGTAAAACGTATGACGCATAACGTATAACGTATAACGTGTAACGAAGAACGTATAACGAATAACGTATAAGGTATATCGTATAACGTAGAACGTATAACGTATAACGTATATCGTAAAACGTATATCGTATAACGTATAACGTATAACGAATAACGTAAAACGTATGACGCATTACATATTACGTATAACGTAGAACGTATAACGTATAACGTATATCGTAAAATGTATAACGTATAACGTATAACGTATAACGTATAACGTATAACGTATAACGTATAACGTATAACGTAAAACGTATAACGTATAACGTATAACGTAAAACGTATAACGTATTACGTATAACGTATAACGTATAACGTATAACGTATAACTTATAACGAATAACGTAAAACGTATAACGTATAACGCATAAAGTATAACGTATAACGTGTAACGAAGAACGTATAACGAATAACGTATAAGGTATATCGTATAACGTATAACGTATAACGTATAACGTATAACGTATAACGTATAACGTATAACGTATAACGTATACCGTATAACGTATAACGTATAACTTATAACGTATATCGTAAAACGTATAACGTATAACGTATGACGTATAAAGAATAACGTATAACGTATAACGTATAAAGAATAACGTATAACGTATAACTTATAACGAATAACGTAAAACGTATAACGTATAACGCATAAAGTATAACGTATAACGTGTAACGAAGAACGTATAACGAATAACGTAAAACGTATAACGTGTAACGCATAACGTATAACGTATAACGCATAACGTATAACGTATAACGTGTAACGAAGAACGTATAACGTATAACGTATAACGTATAACGTATAACGTATAACGTATAACGTATAACGTATAACGTATACCGTATAACGTATAACGTATAACGTACAACGTATATCGTAAAACGTATAACGTATGACGTATAAAGAATAACGTATAACGTATAACGTATAAAGAATAACGTATAACGTATAACGTATAACGAATAACGTAAAACGTATAACGCATAACGTATAACGTATAACGTGTAACGAAGAACGTATAACGAATAACGTATAACGTATATCGTATAACGTAGAACGTATAACGTATAACGTATAACGTATAACGTATAACGTATAACGTATAACGTATAACGTATAACGTATAACGTATAACGTATAACGTATAACGTATATCGTATAACGTATAACGCATAAAGAATAACGTATAACGTATAACCTATGACGTATAACGTATAACGTATAACGTATAACGTATATCGTATAACGTATAACGTATAACGTATAACGTATAACGTATAACGTATAACGTATAACGAATAACGTATAACGTAAAACGTATAACGTATAACGTATAACGTATAACGTATAACCAATGACGTATAACGTATAACGTATAACGTATAACGTATAAAGTATAACGTATAACGTATAACGTATAACGTATAACGTATAACGTATAACGTATAACGTATAACGTATAACGTATAACGTATACCGTATAACGTATAACGTATAACTTATAACGTATATCGTAAAACGTATAACGTGTAACGCATAACGTATAACGTATAACGCATATCGTATAACGTATAACGTGTAACGAAGAACGTATAACGTATAACGTATAAAGAATAACGTATAACGTATAACGTATAACGTATAACGTATATCGTATAACGTATAACGTATAACGTATAACGTATAACGTATAACGTATAACGTATAACGAATAACGTATAACGTAAAACGTATAACGTATAACGTATAACGTATAACGTATAACCTATGACGTATAACGTATATCGTAAAACGTATAACGTATGACGTATAAAGAACAACGTATAACGTATAACGTATAAAGAATAACGTATAACGTATAACGTATAACGAATAACGTATAACGTATAACGTATATCGTATAACGTAGAACGTATAACGTATAACGTATAACGTATAACGTATAACGTATAACGTATAACGTATAACGTATAACGTATAACGTATAACGTATAACGTATAACGTATAACGTATATCGTATAACGTATAACGTATAACGAATAACGTAAAACGTATGACGCATTACATATTACGTATAACGTAGAACGTATAACGTATAACGTATATCGTAAAATGTATAACGTATAACGTATAACGTATAACGTATAACGTATAACGTATAACGTATAACGTATAACGTAAAACGTATAACGTATTACGTATAACGTATAACGTATAACGTATAACGTATAACGTATAACGTATAACGTATAACGTATAACGTATAACGAATAACGTAAAACGTATGACGCATTACATATTACGTATAACGTATAACGTATAACGTATAACGTATAACGTATAACGAATAACGTAAAACGTATGACGCATTACATATTACGTATAACGTAGAACGTATAACGTATAACGTATATTGTAAAATGTATAACGTATAACGTATAACGTATAACGTATAACGTATAACGTATAACGTATAACGTAAAACCTATAACGTATTACGTATAACGTATAACGTATAACGTATAACGTATAACGTATAACGTATAACGTATAACGTATAACGTATAACGAATAACGTAAAACGTATGACGCATTACATATTACGTATAACGTAGAACGTATAACGTATAACGTATATCGTAAAACGTATAACGTATAACGTATAACGTATAACGTATAACGTATAACGAATAACGTAAAACGTATAACGCATAACGTATAACGTATAACGTGTAACGAAGAACGTATAACGAATAACGTATAACGTATATCGTATAACGTAGAACGTATAACGTATAACGTATAACGTGTAACATAGAACGTATAACGAATAACGTATAACGTATATCGTATAACGTAGAACGTATAACGTTTAACGTACAACGTATAACGTATAACGTATAACGTATAATGTATAACGAATAACGTAAAACGTATGACGCATAACGTATAACGTATAACGTGTAACGAAGAACGTATAACGAATAACGTATAACGTATATCGTATAACGTAGAACGTATAACGTATAACGTGTAACGTATAACGTATAACGTATAACGTATAACGCATAACGTATAACGTATAACGTATAACGTATAACGTATAATGTATAACGAATAACGTAAAACGTATGACGCATAACGTATAACGTATAACGTGTAACGAAGAACGTATAACGAATAACGTATAAGGTATATCGTATAACGTAGAACGTATAACGTATAACGTATATCGTAAAACGTATATCGTATAACGTATAACGTATAACGAATAACGTAAAACGTATGACGCATTACATATTACGTATAACGTAGAACGTATAACGTATAACGTATATCGTAAAATGTATAACGTATAACGTATAACGTATAACGTATAACGTATAACGTATAACGTATAACGTATAACGTAAAACGTATAACGTATTACGTATAACGTATAACGTATAACGTATAACGTATAACGTATAACGTATAACGTATAACGTATAACGTATAACGAATAACGTAAAACGTATGACGCATTACATATTACGTATAACGTATAACGTATAACGTATAACGTATAACGTATAACGAATAACGTAAAACGTATGACGCATTACATATTACGTATAACGTAGAACGTATAACGTATAACGTATATCGTAAAATGTATAACGTATAACGTATAACGTATAACGTATAACGTATAACGTATAACGTATAACGTAAAACCTATAACGTATTACGTATAACGTATAACGTATAACGTATAACGTATAACGTATAACGTATAACGTATAACGTATAACGTATAACGAATAACGTAAAACGTATGACGCATTACATATTACGTATAACGTAGAACGTATAACGTATAACGTATATCGTAAAACGTATAACGTATAACGTATAACGTATAACGTATAACGTATAACGAATAACGTAAAACGTATAACGCATAACGTATAACGTATAACGTGTAACGAAGAACGTATAACGAATAACGTATAACGTATATCGTATAACGTAGAACGTATAACGTATAACGTATAACGTGTAACATAGAACGTATAACGAATAACGTATAACGTATATCGTATAACGTAGAACGTATAACGTTTAACGTACAACGTATAACGTATAACGTATAACGTATAATGTATAACGAATAACGTAAAACGTATGACGCATAACGTATAACGTATAACGTGTAACGAAGAACGTATAACGAATAACGTATAACGTATATCGTATAACGTAGAACGTATAACGTATAACGTGTAACGTATAACGTATAACGTATAACGTATAACGCATAACGTATAACGTATAACGTATAACGTATAACGTATAATGTATAACGAATAACGTAAAACGTATGACGCATAACGTATAACGTATAACGTGTAACGAAGAACGTATAACGAATAACGTATAAGGTATATCGTATAACGCAGAACGTATAACGTATAACGTATATCGTAAAACGTATAACGTATAACGTATAACGTATAACGTATAACGTATAACGTATAACGCATAACGTATAACGTATAACGCATAACGTATAACGTATAACGTGTAACGAAGAACGTATAACGTATAACGTATAAAGAATAACGTATAACGTATAACGTATAACGTATAACGTATATCGTATAACGTATAACGTATAACGTATAACGTATAACGTATAACGTATAACGTATAACGAATAACGTATAACGTAAAACGTATAACGTATAACGTATAACGTATAACGTATAACCTATGACGTATAACGTATATCGTAAAACGTATAACGTATGACGTATAAAGAATAACGTATAACGTATAACGTATAAAGAATAACGTATAACGTATAACGTATAACGTATAACGAATAACGTAAAACGTATAACGTGTAACGCATAACGTATAACGTATAACGCATAACGTATAACGTATAACGTGTAACGAAGAACGTATAACGAATAACGTATAACGTATATCGTATAACGTAGAACGTATAACGTATAACGTGTAACGTATAACGTATAACGTATAACGTATAACGCATAACGTATAACGTATAACGTATAACGTTTAACGTATAATGTATAACGAATAACGTAAAACGTATGACGCATAACGTATAACGTATAACGTGTAACGAAGAACGTATAACGAATAACGTATAAGGTATATCGTATAACGTAGAACGTATAACGTATAACGTATATCGTAAAACGTATAACGTATAACGTATAACGTATAACGTATAACGTATAACGTATAACGTATAACGTATACCGTATAACGTATAACGTATAACGTACAACGTATATCGTAAAACGTATAACGAATGACGTATAAAGAATAACGTATAACGTATAACGTATAAAGAATAACGTATAACGTATAACGTATAACGAATAACGTAAAACGTATAACGCATAACGTATAACGTATAACGTGTAACGAAGCACGTATAACGAATAACGTATAACGTATATCGTATAACGTAGAACGTATAACGTATAACGTATAACGTATAACGTATAACGTATAACGTATAACGTATAACGTCTAACGTATAACGCATAACGTATAACGTATAACGAATTACGTAAAACGTATGACGCATTACATATTACGTATAACGTAGAACGTATAACGTATAACGTATATCGTAAAATGTATAACGTATAACGTATAACGTATAACGTATAACGTATAACGTATAACGTATAACGTATAACGTAAAACGTATAACGTATTACGTATAACGTATAACGTATAACGTATAACGTATAACGTATAACGTATAACGTATAACGTATAACGTATAACGAATAACGTAAAACGTATGACGCATTACATATTACGTATAACGTATAACGTATAACGTATAACGTATAACGTATAACGTATAACGAATAACGTAAAACGTATGACGCATTACATATTACGTATAACGTAGAACGTATAACGTATAACGTATATCGTAAAATGTATAACGTATAACGTATAACGTATAACGTATAACGTATAACGTATAACGTATAACGTAAAACGTATAACGTATTACGTATAACGTATAATGTATAACGTATAACGTATAACGTATAACGTATAACGTATAACGTATAACGTATAACGAATAACGTAAAACGTATGACGCATTACATATTACGTATAACGTAGAACGTATAACGTATAACGTATATCGTAAAACGTATAACGTATAACGTATAACGTATAACGTATAACGAATAACGTAAAACGTATAACGCATAACGTATAACGTATAACGTGTAACGAAGAACGTATAACGAATAACGTATAACGTATATCGTATAACGAATAACGTATAACGTATATCGTATAACGTTTAACGTATATTGTAGAACGTATAACGTATAACGTATATCGTAAAACGTATAACGTATAACGTATAACGTATAACGTATAACGTATAACGTATAACGTATAACGTATACCGTATAACGTATAACGTATAACGTATAACGTATAACGTATAACGTATAACGTATAACGTATAACGCATAACGTATAACGTATAACGTGTAACGAAGAACGTATAACGAATAACGTATAACGTATATCGTATAACGTAGAACGTATAACGTATAACGTATAACGTGTAACATAGAACGTATAACGAATAACGTATAACGTATATCGTATAACGTAGAACGTATAACGTTTAACGTACAACGTATAACGTATAACGTATAACGTATACCGTATACCGTATAACGTATAACGTATAACTTATAACGTATATCGTAAAACGTATAACGTATGACGTATAAAGAATAACGTATAACGTATAACGTATAAAGAATAACGTATAACGTATAACGTATAACGAATAACGTAAAACGTATAACGTGTAACGCATAACGTATAACGTATAACGCATAACGTATAACGTATAACGTGTAACGAAGAACGTATAACGAATAACGTATAACGTATATCGTATAACGTAGAACGTATAACGTATAACGTGTAACGTATAACGTATAACGTATAACGTATAACGCATAACGTATAACGTATAACGTATAACGTATAACGTATAATGTATAACGAATAACGTAAAACGTATGACGCATAACGTATAACGTATAACGTGTAACGAAGAACGTATAACGAATAACGTATAAGTTATATCGTATAACGTAGAACGTATAACGTATAACGTATATCGTAAAACGTATAACGTATAACGTATAACGTATAACGTATAACGTATAACGTATAACGTATAACGTATACCGTATAACGTATAACGTATAACGTACAACGTATATCGTAAAACGTATAACGAATGACGTATAAAGAATAACGTATAACGTATAACGTATAAAGAATAACGTATAACGTATAACGTATAACGAATAACGTAAAACGTATAACGCATAACGTATAACGTATAACGTGTAACGAAGCACGTATAACGAATAACGTATAACGTATATCGTATAACGTAGAACGTATAACGTATAACGTATAACGTATAACGTATAACGTATAACGTATAACGTATAACGTCTAACGTATAACGTATAACGTATAACGTATAACGAATAACGTAAAACGTATGACGCATTACATATTACGTATAACGTAGAACGTATAACGTATAACGTATATCGTAAAATGTATAACGTATAACGTATAACGTATAACGTATAACGTATAACGTATAACGTATAACGTATAACGTAAAACGTATAACGTATTACGTATAACGTATAACGTATAACGTATAACGTATAACGTATAACGTATAACGTATAACGTATAACGTATAACGAATAACGTAAAACGTATGACGCATTACATATTACGTATAACGTATAACGTATAACGTATAACGTATAACGTATAACGTATAACGAATAACGTAAAACGTATGACGCATTACATATTACGTATAACGTAGAACGTATAACGTATAACGTATATCGTAAAATGTATAACGTATAACGTATAACGTATAACGTATAACGTATAACGTATAACGTATAACGTAAAACGTATAACGTATTACGTATAACGTATAATGTATAACGTATAACGTATAACGTATAACGTATAACGTATAACGTATAACGTATAACGAATAACGTAAAACGTATGACGCATTACATATTACGTATAACGTAGAACGTATAACGTATAACGTATATCGTAAAACGTATAACGTATAACGTATAACGTATAACGTATAACGAATAACGTAAAACGTATAACGCATAACGTATAACGTATAACGTGTAACGAAGAACGTATAACGAATAACGTATAACGTATATCGTATAACGAATAACGTATAACGTATATCGTATAACGTTTAACGTATATTGTAGAACGTATAACGTATAACGTATATCGTAAAACGTATAACGTATAACGTATAACGTATAACGTATAACGTATAACGTATAACGTATAACGTATACCGTATAACGTATAACGTATAACGTATAACGTATAACGTATAACGTATAACGTATAACGCATAACGTATAACGTATAACGTGTAACGAAGAACGTATAACGAATAACGTATAACGTATATCGTATAACGTAGAACGTATAACGTATAACGTATAACGTGTAACATAGAACGTATAACGAATAACGTATAACGTATATCGTATAACGTAGAACGTATAACGTTTAACGTACAACGTATAACGTATAACGTATAACGTATACCGTATAACGTATAACGTATAACTTATAACGTATATCGTAAAACGTATAACGTATGACGTATAAAGAATAACGTATAACGTATAACGTATATAGAATAACGTATAACGTATAACGTATAACGAATAACGTAAAACGTATAACGTGTAACGCATAACGTATAACGTATAACGCATAACGTATAACGTATAACGTGTAACGAAGAACGTATAACGAATAACGTATAACGTATATCGTATAACGTAGAACGTATAACGTATAACGTGTAACGTATAACGTATAACGTATAACGTATAACGCATAACGTATAACGTATAACGTATAACGTATAACGTATAATGTATAACGAATAACGTAAAACGTATGACGCATAACGTATAACGTATAACGTGTAACGAAGAACGTATAACGAATAACGTATAAGTTATATCGTATAACGTAGAACGTATAACGTATAACGTATATCGTAAAACGTATAACGTATAACGTATAACGTATAACGTATAACGTATAACGTATAACGTATAACGTATACCGTATAACGTATAACGTATAACGTACAACGTATATCGTAAAACGTATAACGAATGACGTATAAAGAATAACGTATAACGTATAACGTATAAAGAATAACGTATAACGTATAACGTATAACGAATAACGTAAAACGTATAACGCATAACGTATAACGTATAACGTGTAACGAAGCACGTATAACGAATAACGTATAACGTATATCGTATAACGTAGAACGTATAACGTATAACGTATAACGTATAACGTATAACGTATAACGTATAACGTATAACGTCTAACGTATAACGTATAACGTATAACGTATAACGAATAACGTAAAACGTATGACGCATTACATATTACGTATAACGTAGAACGTATAACGTATAACGTATATCGTAAAATGTATAACGTATAACGTATAACGTATAACGTATAACGTATAACGTATAACGTATAACGTATAGCGTAAAACGTATAACGTATAACGTATAACGTATAACGTATAACGCATAACGTATAACGTATAACGTGTAACGAAGAACGTATAACGAATAACGTATAACGTATATCGTATAACGTAGAACGTATAACGTATAACGTATAACGTGTAACATAGAACGTATAACGTATTACGTATAACGTATAACGTATAACGTATAACGTATAACGTATAACGTATAACGTATAACGTATAACGTATAACGAATAACGTAAAACGTATGACGCATTACATATTACGTATAACGTATAACGTATAACGTATAACGTATAACGTATAACGTATAACGAATAACGTAAAACGTATGACGCATTACATATTACGTATAACGTAGAACGTATAACGTATAACGTATATCGTAAAATGTATAACGTATAACGTATAACGTATAACGTATAACGTATAACGTATAACGTATAACGTAAAACGTATAACGTATTACGTATAACGTATAATGTATAACGTATAACGTATAACGTATAACGTATAACGTATAACGTATAACGTATAACGAATAACGTAAAACGTATGACGCATTACATATTACGTATAACGTAGAACGTATAACGTATAACGTATATCGTAAAACGTATAACGTATAACGTATAACGTATAACGTATAACGAATAACGTAAAACGTATAACGCATAACGTATAACGTATAACGTGTAACGAAGAACGTATAACGAATAACGTATAACGTATATCGTATAACGAATAACGTATAACGTATATCGTATAACGTTTAACGTATATTGTAGAACGTATAACGTATAACGTATATCGTAAAACGTATAACGTATAACGTATAACGTATAACGTATAACGTATAACGTATAACGTATAACGTATACCGTATAACGTATAACGTATAACGTATAACGTATAACGTATAACGTATAACGTATAACGTATAACGCATAACGTATAACGTATAACGTGTAACGAAGAACGTATAACGAATAACGTATAACGTATATCGTATAACGTAGAACGTATAACGTATAACGTATAACGTGTAACATAGAACGTATAACGAATAACGTATAACGTATATCGTATAACGTAGAACGTATAACGTTTAACGTACAACGTATAACGTATAACGTATAACGTATACCGTATACCGTATAACGTATAACGTATAACTTATAACGTATATCGTAAAACGTATAACGTATGACGTATAAAGAATAACGTATAACGTATAACGTATAAAGAATAACGTATAACGTATAACGTATAACGAATAACGTAAAACGTATAACGTGTAACGCATAACGTATAACGTATAACGCATAACGTATAACGTATAACGTGTAACGAAGAACGTATAACGAATAACGTATAACGTATATCGTATAACGTAGAACGTATAACGTATAACGTGTAACGTATAACGTATAACGTATAACGTATAACGCATAACGTATAACGTATAACGTATAACGTATAACGTATAATGTATAACGAATAACGTAAAACGTATGACGCATAACGTATAACGTATAACGTGTAACGAAGAACGTATAACGAATAACGTATAAGTTATATCGTATAACGTAGAACGTATAACGTATAACGTATATCGTAAAACGTATAACGTATAACGTATAACGTATAACGTATAACGTATAACGTATAACGTATAACGTATACCGTATAACGTATAACGTATAACGTACAACGTATATCGTAAAACGTATAACGAATGACGTATAAAGAATAACGTATAACGTATAACGTATAAAGAATAACGTATAACGTATAACGTATAACGAATAACGTAAAACGTATAACGCATAACGTATAACGTATAACGTGTAACGAAGCACGTATAACGAATAACGTATAACGTATATCGTATAACGTAGAACGTATAACGTATAACGTATAACGTATAACGTATAACGTATAACGTATAACGTATAACGTCTAACGTATAACGTATAACGTATAACGTATAACGAATAACGTAAAACGTATGACGCATTACATATTACGTATAACGTAGAACGTATAACGTATAACGTATATCGTAAAATGTATAACGTATAACGTATAACGTATAACGTATAACGTATAACGTATAACGTATAACGTATAACGTATCGCGTAAAACGTATAACGTATTACGTATAACGTATAACGTATAACGTATAACGTATAACGTATAACGTATAACGTATAACGTATAACGTATAACGTATAACGAATAACGTAAAACGTATGACGCATTACATATTACGTATAACGTATAACGTATAACGTATAACGTATAACGTATAACGTATAACGAATAACGTAAAACGTATGACGCATTACATATTACGTATAACGTAGAACGTATAACGTATAACGTATATCGTAAAATGTATAACGTATAACGTATAACGTATAACGTATAACGTATAACGTATAACGTATAACGTATATCGTAAAACGTATAACGTATTACGTATAACGTATAATGTATAACGTATAACGTATAACGTATAACGTATAACGTATAACGTATAACGTATAACGAATAACGTAAAACGTATGACGCATTACATATTACGTATAACGTAGAACGTATAACGTATAACGTATATCGTAAAACGTATAACGTATAACGTATAACGTATAACGTATTACGAATAACGTAAAACGTATAACGCATAACGTATAACGTATAACGTGTAACGAAGAACGTATAACGAATAACGTATAACGTATATCGTATAACGAATAACGTATAACGTATATCGTATAACGTTTAACGTATATTGTAGAACGTATAACGTATAACGTATATCGTAAAACGTATAACGTATAACGTATAACGTATAACGTATAACGTATAACGTATAACGTATAACGTATACCGTATAACGTATAACGTAGAACGTATAACGTATAACGTATAACGTATAACGTATAACGTATAACGTATAACGTATAACGTATTACGTATAACGTATAACGTATAACGTATAACGTATAACGTATAACGTATAACGTATAACGTATAACGTATAACGCATAACGTATAACGTATAACGTGTAACGAAGAACGTATAACGAATAACGTATAACGTATATCGTATAACGTAGAACGTATAACGTATAACGTATAACGTATAACGTATAACGTATAACGTATAACGTATAACGTATAACGTATAACGTATATCGTATAACGTATAACGTATAACGAATAACGTAAAACGTATGACGCATTACATATTACGTATAACGTAGAACGTATAACGTATAACGTATATCGTAAAATGTATAACGTATAACGTATAACGTATAACGTATAACGTATAACGTATCACGAATAACGTAAAACGTATAACGTATAACGAATAACGTAAAACGTATAACGCATAACGTATAACGTATAACGTGTAACGAAGAACGTATAACGAATAACGTATAACGTATATCGTATAACGTATAACGTTTAACGTATAACGTATAACGTATAACGTATAACGTATAACGTATAACGTATAACGTATAACGTATAACGTATAACGTATAACGTATAACGTATAACGTATAACGTATAACGTATAACGTATTACGTATAACGTATAACGTATAACGTATACCGTATAACGTATAACGTATAACGTATAACGTATAACGTATAACGTATAACGTAAAACGTATAACGTATTACGTATAACGTATAATGTATAACGTATAACGTATAACGTATAACGTATAACGTATAACGTATAACGTATAACGAATAACGTAAAACGTATGACGCATTACATATTACGTATAACGTAGAACGTATAACGTATAACGTATATCGTAAAACGTATAACGTATAACGTATAACGTATAACGTATAACGAATAACGTAAAACGTATAACGCATAACGTATAACGTATAACGTGTAACGAAGAACGTATAACGAATAACGTATAACGTATATCGTATAACGAATAACGTATAACGTATATCGTATAACGTTTAACGTATATTGTAGAACGTATAACGTATAACGTATATCGTAAAACGTATAACGTATAACGTATAACGTATAACGTATAACGTATAACGTATAACGTATAACGTATAACGTATACCGTATAACGTATAACGTATAACGTATAACGTATAACGTATAACGTATAACGTATAACGTATACCGTATAACGTATAACGTATAACGTATAACGTATAACGTATAACGTATAACGTATAACGTATAACGTATAACGTATAACGTATAACGTATAACGTATAACGTATAACGTATAACGTATAACGTATAACGTATAGCGTATAACGTATAACGTATAACCTATAACGTATAACGTATAACGTATAACGTATAACGTATAACGTATAACGTATAACGTATAACGTATAACGTATAACGTATAACGTATAACGTATAACGTATAACGTATAACGTATAACGTATAACGTATAACGTATAACGTATAACGTATAACGTATAACGTATAACGTATAACGTATATCGTATAACGTATAACGTATAACGTATAACGTATAACGTATAACGTATAACGTATAACGATTAACGTATAACGTAAAACGTATAACGTATAACGTATAACGTATAACGTATAACCTATGACGTATAATGTATGACGCATAACGTATAACGTATAACGTGTAACGAATAACGTATAACGAATAACGTATAAGGTATATCGTATAACGTAGAACGTATAACGTATAACGTATATCGTAAAACGTATAACGTATAACGTATAACGTATAACGTATAACGTATAACGTATAACGTATAACGTATAACGTATAACGTATACCGAATAACGTATAACGTATAACGTACAACGTATATCGTAAAACGTATAACGTATAACGTATAACGTATAACGTATAACGTATAACGTATAACGTATACCGTATAACGTATAACGTATAACGTATAACGTATAACGTATAACGTATAACGTATAACGTATAACGTAAAACGTATAACGCATAACGTATATCGTATACCGTATAACGTATAACGTATATCGTATAACGTATAACGCATAAAGAATAACGTATAACGTATAGCGTATAACGTATAACGTATAACGAATAACGTAAAACGTATAACGCATAACGTATATCGTATACCGTATAACGTATAACGTATATCGTATAACGTATAACGCATAAAGAATAACGTATAGCGTATAACCTATGTCGTATAACGTATAACGTATAACGTATATCGTATAACGTATAACGTATAACGTATAACGTGTAACGTATGACGTATAACGTATAACGTATAACGTATAACGTATAACGTATAACGTATAACGTATAACGTATAACGTATAACGTATAACGTATAACGTATAACGTATACCGTATGACGTATAACGTATGACGTATCACGAATAACGTAAAACGTATAACGCATAACGTATAACGTATAACGTGTAACGAAGAACGTATAACGAATAACGTAAAACGTATAACGCTTAACATGTAACGTATAACGTATAACGTATAACGTATAACGTATAACGTATAACGTATAACGTATAACGTATAACGTATAAGGTATAACGTATAACGTAAAACGTATAACGCATAACGTATATCGTATACCGTATAAGGTATAACGTATATCGTATAACGTATAACGCATAAAGAATAACGTATAACGTATAACCTATGACGTATAACGTATAACGTATAACGTATAACGTATATCGTATAACGTATAACGTATAACGTATAACGTATAACGTATAATGTATAACGTATAACGTATAACGAATAACGTATAACGTAAAACGTATAACGTATAACGTATAACGTATAACGTATAACCTATGACGTATAACGTATAACGTATAACGTATAACGTATAAAGTATAACGTATAACGTATAACGTATAACGTATAACGTATAACGTATAACGTATAACGTATAACGTATAACGTATAACGTATAACGTATATCGTATAACGTATAACGTATAACGTATAACGTATAACGTATAACCTATAACGTATAACGTATAACGTATAACGTACAACGTATAACGTATAACGTATAACGTATAACGTATAACGTATAACGTATAACGTATAACGTATAACGTATAACGTATAACGTATAACGTATAACGTATAACGTATAACGTATAACGTATATCGTATAACGTATAACGCATAAAGAATAACGTATAACGTATAACCTATGACGTATAACGTATAACGTATAACGTATAACGTATATCGTATAACGTATAACGTATAACGTATAACGTATAACGTATAACGTATAACGTATAACGAATAACGTATAACGTAAAACGTATAACGTATAACGTATAACGTATAACGTATAACCTATGACGTATAACGTATAACGTATAACGTATAACGTATAAAGTATAACGTATAACATATAACGTATAACGTATAACGTATAACGTATAACGTATAACGTATAACGTATAACGTATAACGTATAACGTATAACGTATAACGTATAACGTATAACGTATAACGTATAACGAATAACGTACAACGTAAAACGTATAACGTATAACGTATAACGTATAACGTATAACCTATGACGTATAACGTATAACGTATAACGTATAACGTATAAAGTATAACGTATAACATATAACGTATAACGTATAACGTATAACGTATAACGTATAACGTATAACGTATAACAAATTACGTATAACGTATAACGTATAACGTATAACGTATAACGTATAACGTATAACGTATAACGTATAAAGTTTAACGAAGAACGTATAACGAATAACGTATAACGTATAACGTATAACGTATAACGTATAACGTATAACGTATATCGTAAAATGTATAACGTATAACGTATAACGTATAACGTATAACGTATAACGTATAACGTATAACGTAAAACGTATAACGTATTACGTATAACGTATAATGTATAACGTATAACGTATAACGTATAACGTATAACGTATAACGTATAACGTATAACGAATAACGTAAAACGTATGACGCATTACATATTACGTATAACGTAGAACGTATAACGTATAACGTATATCGTAAAACGTATAACGTATAACGTATAACGTATAACGTATTACGAATAACGTAAAACGTATAACGCATAACGTATAACGTATAACGTGTAACGAAGAACGTATAACGAATAACGTATAACGTATATCGTATAACGAATAACGTATAACGTATATCGTATAACGTTTAACGTATATTGTAGAACGTATAACGTATAACGTATATCGTAAAACGTATAACGTATAACGTATAACGTATAACGTATAACGTATAACGTATAACGTATAACGTATACCGTATAACGTATAACGTAGAACGTATAACGTATAACGTATAACGTATAACGTATAACGTATAACGTATAACGTATTACGTATAACGTATAACGTATAACGTATAACGTATAACGTATAACGTATAACGTATAACGTATAACGTATAACGCATAACGTATAACGTATAACGTGTAACGAAGAACGTATAACGAATAACGTATAACGTATATCGTATAACGTAGAACGTATAACGTATAACGTATAACGTATAACGTATAACGTATAACGTATAACGTATAACGTATAACGTATAACGTATATCGTATAACGTATAACGTATAACGAATAACGTAAAACGTATGACGCATTACATATTACGTATAACGTAGAACGTATAACGTATAACGTATATCGTAAAATGTATAACGTATAACGTATAACGTATAACGTATAACGTATAACGTATCACGAATAACGTAAAACGTATAACGTATAACGAATAACGTAAAACGTATAACGCATAACGTATAACGTATAACGTGTAACGAAGAACGTATAACGAATAACGTATAACGTATATCGTATAACGTATAACGTTTAACGTATAACGTATAACGTATAACGTATAACGTATAACGTATAACGTATAACGTATAACGTATAACGTATAACGTATAACGTATAACGTATAACGTATAACGTATTACGTATAACGTATAACGTATAACGTATACCGTATAACGTATAACGTATAACGTATAACGTATAACGTATAACGTATAACGTATAACGTATAACGTATAACGTATAACGTATAACGTATTACGTATAACGTATAACGTATAACGTATAACGTATAACGTATAACGTATAACGTATAACGTATAACGTATAACGTATAACGTATAACGTATAACGTATAACGTATAACGTATAACGTATAACGTATAACGTATAACCTATAACGTATAACCTATAACGTATAACGTATAACGTATAACGTATAACGTATAACGTATAACGTATAACGTATAACGTATAACGTATAACGTATAACGTATAACGTATAACGTATAACGTATAACGTATAACGTATAACGTATAACGTATAACGTATAACGTATAACGTATAACGTATAACGTATAACGTATAACGTATATCGTATAACGTATAACGTATAACGTATAACGTATAACGTATAACGTATAACGTATAACGATTAACGTATAACGTAAAACGTATAACGTATAACGTATAACGTATAACGTATAACCTATGACGTATAATGTATGACGCATAACGTATAACGTATAACGTGTAACGAATAACGTATAACGAATAACGTATAAGGTATATCGTATAACGTAGAACGTATAACGTATAACGTATATCGTAAAACGTATAACGTATAACGTATAACGTATAACGTATAACGTATAACGTATAACGTATAACGTATAACGTATACCGAATAACGTATAACGTATAACGTACAACGTATATCGTAAAACGTATAACGTATAACGTATAACGTATAACGTATAACGTATAACGTATAACGTATACCGTATAACGTATAACGTATAACGTATAACGTATAACGTATAACGTATAACGTATAACGTATAACGTAAAACGTATAACGCATAACGTATATCGTATACCGTATAACGTATAACGTATATCGTATAACGTATAACGCATAAAGAATAACGTATAACGTATAGCGTATAACGTATAACGTATAACGAATAACGTAAAACGTATAACGCATAACGTATATCGTATACCGTATAACGTATAACGTATATCGTATAACGTATAACGCATAAAGAATAACGTATAGCGTATAACCTATGTCGTATAACGTATAACGTATAACGTATATCGTATAACGTATAACGTATAACGTATAACGTGTAACGTATGACGTATAACGTATAACGTATAACGTATAACGTATAACGTATAACGTATAACGTATAACGTATAACGTATAACGTATAACGTATAACGTATAACGTATACCGTATGACGTATAACGTATGACGTATCACGAATAACGTAAAACGTATAACGCATAACGTATAACGTATAACGTGTAACGAAGAACGTATAACGAATAACGTAAAACGTATAACGCTTAACATGTAACGTATAACGTATAACGTATAACGTATAACGTATAACGTATAACGTATAACGTATAACGTATAACGTATAAGGTATAACGTATAACGTAAAACGTATAACGCATAACGTATATCGTATACCGTATAAGGTATAACGTATATCGTATAACGTATAACGCATAAAGAATAACGTATAACGTATAACCTATGACGTATAACGTATAACGTATAACGTATAACGTATATCGTATAACGTATAACGTATAACGTATAACGTATAACGTATAATGTATAACGTATAACGTATAACGAATAACGTATAACGTAAAACGTATAACGTATAACGTATAACGTATAACGTATAACCTATGACGTATAACGTATAACGTATAACGTATAACGTATAAAGTATAACGTATAACGTATAACGTATAACGTATAACGTATAACGTATAACGTATAACGTATAACGTATAACGTATAACGTATAACGTATAACGTATATCGTATAACGTATAACGTATAACGTATAACGTATAACGTATAACCTATAACGTATAACGTATAACGTATAACGTACAACGTATAACGTATAACGTATAACGTATAACGTATAACGTATAACGTATAACGTATAACGTATAACGTATAACGTATAACGTATAACGTATAACGTATAACGTATAACGTATAACGTATAACGTATATCGTATAACGTATAACGTATAACGTATAACGTATAACGTATAACGAATAACGTATAACGTAAAACGTATAACGTATAACGTATAACGTATAACGTATAACCTATGACGTATAACGTATAACGTATAACGTATAACGTATAAAGTATAACGTATAACATATAACGTATAACGTATAACGTATAACGTATAACGTATAACGTATAACGTATAACGTATAACGTATAACGTATAACGTATAACGTATAACGTATAACGTATAACGTATAACGAATAACGTACAACGTAAAACGTATAACGTATAACGTATAACGTATAACGTATAACCTATGACGTATAACGTATAACGTATAACGTATAACGTATAAAGTATAACGTACAACATATAACGTATAACGTATAACGTATAACGTATAACGTATAACGTATAACGTATAACAAATTACGTATAACGTATAACGTATAACGTATAACGTATAACGTATAACGTATAACGTATAACGTATAAAGTTTAACGAAGAACGTATAACGAATAACGTATAACGTATAACGTATAACGTATAACGTATAACGTATAACGTATAACGTATAACGTATAACGTATAACGTATAACGTATAACGTATAACGTATAACGTATAACGTATAACGTATAACGTATAACGTATAACGTATAACGTATAACGTATAACGTATAACGTATAACGTATAACGTATAACGTATAACGTATAACGTATAACGTAAAACGTATAACGCATAACGTATATCGTATACCGTATAACGTATAACGTATATTGTATAACGTATAACGCATAAAGAATAACGTATAACGTATAACGTATAACGTATAACGTATAACGTATAACGAATAACGTAAAACGTATAACGCATAACGTATATCGTATACCGTATAACGTATAACGTATATCGTATAACGTATAACGCATAAAGAATAACGTATAGCGTATAACCTATGACGTATAACGTATAACGTATAACGTATATCGTATAACGTATAACGTATAACGTATAACGTATAACGTATGACGTATAACGTATAACGTATAACGTATAACGTATAACGTATAACGTATAACGTATAACGTGTAACGTATAACGTATAACGTATAACGTATAACGTATAACGTATAACGTATAACGTATAACGTATAACGTATAACGTATAACGTATAACGTATAACGTATACCGTATAACGTATAACGTGTAACGTATAACGTATAACGTATAACGTATAACGTATAACGTATAACGTAAAACGTATAACGCATAACGTATATCGTATACCGTATAACGTATAACGTATATCGTATAACGTATAACGCATAAAGAATAACGTATAACGTATAACGTATAACGTATAACGTATAACGAATAACGTAAAACGTATAACGCATAACGTATATCGTATACCGTATAACGTATAACGTATATCGTATAACGTATAACGCATAAAGAATAACGTATAGCGTATAACCTATGACGTATAACGTATAACGTATAACGTATATCGTATAACGTATAACGTATAACGTATAACGTATAACGTATGACGTATAACGTATAACGTATAACGTATAACGTATAACGTATAACGTATAACGTATAACGTATAACGTATAACGTATAACGTATAACGTATACCGTATGACGTATAACGTATGACGTATCACGAATAACGTAAAACGTATAACGCATAACGTATAACGTATAACGTGTAGCGAAGAACGTATAACGAATAACGTAAAACGTATAACGCTTAACATGTAACGTATAACGTATAACGTATATCGTGTAACGTATAACGTATAACGTATAACGTATAACGTATAACGTATAACGTATAACGTATAAGGTATAACGTATAACGTAAAACGTATAACGCATAACGTATATCGTATACCGTATAACGTATAACGTATATCGTATAACGTATAACGCATAAAGAATAACGCATAACGTATAACCTATGACGTATAACGTATAACGTATAACGTATAACGTATATCGTATAACGTATAACGTATAACGTATAACGTATAACGTATAATGTATAACGTATAACGTATAACGAATAACGTATAACGTAAAACGTATAACGTATAACGTATAACGTATAACGTATAACCTATGACGTACAACGTATAACGTATAACGTATAACGTATAAAGTATAACGTATAACGTATAACGTATAACGTATAACGTATAACGTATAACGTATAACGTATAACGTATAACGTATAACGTATAACGTATAACGTATATCGTATAACGTATAACGTATAACGTATAACGTAATACGTATAACCTATAACGTATAACGTATAACGTATAACGTATAACGTATAACGTATAACGTATAACGTATAACGTATAACGTATAACGTTTAACGTATAACGTATAACGTATATCGTATAACGTATAACGTATAACGTATAACGTATAACGTATAACGTATAACGTATAACGTATAACGTATATCGTATAACGTATAACGCATAAAGAATAACGTATAACGTATAACCTATGACGTATAACGTATAACGTATAACGTATAACGTATATCGTATAACGTATAACGAATAACGTATAACGTAAAACGTATAACGTATAACGTATAACGTATAACGTATAACGTATAACCTATGACGTATAACGTATAACGTATAACGCATAACGTATAAAGTATAACGTATAACGTATAACGTATAACGTATAAAGTATAACGTATAACGTATAGCGTATAACGTATGACGTATTACGTATAACGTATAACGTATAACGTATAACGTATAACGTAAAACGTATAACGTATAACGTATAACGTATAACGTATAACCTATGACGTATAACGTATAACGTATAACGTATAACGTATAAAGTATAACGTATAACATATAACGTATAACGTATAACGTATAACGTATAACGTATAACGCATAACGTATAACGTATTACGTATAACGTATAACGTATAACGTATAACGTATAACGTATAACGTATAACGTATAACGTATAAAGTTTAACGAAGAACGTATAACGAATAACGTATAACGTATAACGTATAACGTATAACGTATAACGTATAACGTATAACGTATAACGTATAACGTATAACGTATAACGTATAACGTATAACGTATAACGTATAACGAATAACGTACAACGTAAAACGTATAACGTATAAAGTATAACGTATAACGTATAACCTATGACGTATAACGTATAACGTATAACGTATAACGTATAAAGTATAACGTATAACATATAACGTATAACGTATAACGTATAACGTATAACGTATAACCTATGACGTATAACGTATAACGTATAACGTATAACGTATATCGTATAACGTATAACGTATAACGAATAACGTATAACGTAAAACGTATAACGTATAACGTATAACGTATAACGTATAACCTATGACGTATAACGTATAACGTATAACGTATAACGTATAAAGTATAACGTATAACATATAACGTATAACGTATAACGTATAACGTATAACGTATAACGTATAACGTATAACGTATTACGTATAACGTATAACGTATAACGTATAACGTATAACGTATAACGTATAACGAATAACGTATAAAGTTTAACGAAGAACGTATAACGAATAACGTATAACGTATAACGTATAACGTATAACGTATAACGTATAACGTATAACGTATAACGTATAACGTATAACGTATAACGTATAACGTATAACGTATAACGTATAAAGTTTAACGAAGAACGTATAACGAATAACGTATAACGTATAACGTATAACGTATAACGTATAACGTATAACGTATAACGTATAGCGTATAACGTATAACGTATAACGTATAACGTATAACGTATAACGTATAACGTATAACGTATAACGTATATCGTATAACGTATAACGCATAAAGAATAACGTATAACGTATAACCTATGACGTATAACGTATAACGTATAACGTATAACGTATATCGTATAACGTATAACGAATAACGTATAACGTAAAACGTATAACGTATAACGTATAACGTATAACGTATAACCTATGACGTATAACGTATAACGTATAACGCATAACGTATAAAGTATAACGTATAACGTATAACGTATAACGTATAAAGTATAACGTATAACGTATAGCGTATAACGTATGACGTATTACGTATAACGTATAACGTATAACGTATAACGTATAACGTAAAACGTATAACGTATAACGTATAACGTATAACGTATAACCTATGACGTATAACGTATAACGTATAACGTATAACGTATAAAGTATAACGTATAACATATAACGTATAACGTATAACGTATAACGTATAACGTATAACGCATAACGTATAACGTATAACGAATAACGTATAACGTAAAACGTATAACGTATAACGTATAACGTATAACGTATAACCTATGACGTATAACGTATGACGCATAACGTATAACGTATAACGTATAACGTATACCGTATAACGTATAACGTATAACGTATAACGTATAACGTATAACGTATAACGTATATCGTAAAACGTATAACGTATAACGTATAACGTATAACGTATAACGTATAACGTATAACGTATAACGTATAACGTATACCGAATAACGTATAACGTATAACGTACAACGTATATCGTAAAACGTATAACGTACAACGTATAACGCATAAAGAATAACGTATAACGTATAACGTATAACGTATAACGTATAACCTATGACGTATAACGTATAACGTATAACGTATAACGTATATCGTATAACGTATAACGTATAACGAATAACGTATAACGTAAAACGTATAACGTATAACGTATAACGTATAACGTATAACCTATGACGTATAACGTATAACGTATAACGTATAACGTATAAAGTATAACGTATAACATATAACGTATAACGTATAACGTATAACGTATAACGTATAACGTATAACGTATAACGTATTACGTATAACGTATAACGTATAACGTATAACGTATAACGTATAACGTATAACGAATAACGTATAAAGTTTAACGAAGAACGTATAACGAATAACGTATAACGTATAACGTATAACGTATAACGTATAACGTATAACGTATAACGTATAACGTATAACGTATAACGTATAACGTATAACGTATAACGTATAAAGTTTAACGAAGAACGTATAACGAATAACGTATAACGTATAACGTATAACGTATAACGTATAACGTATAACGTATAACGTATAGCGTATAACGTATAACGTATAACGTATAACGTATAACGTATAACGTATAACGTATAACGTATAACGTATAACGTATAACGTATGACGTATAACGTATAACGTATAACGTATAACGTATAACGTATAACGTATAACGTATAACGTGTAACGTATAACGTATAACGTATAACGTATAACGTATAACGTATAACGTATAACGTATAACGTATAACGTATAACGTATAACGTATAACGTATAACGTATACCGTATAACGTATAACGTGTAACGTATAACGTATAACGTATAACGTATAACGTATAACGTATAACGTAAAACGTATAACGCATAACGTATATCGTATACCGTATAACGTATAACGTATATCGTATAACGTATAACGCATAAAGAATAACGTATAACGTATAACGTATAACGTATAACGTATAACGAATAACGTAAAACGTATAACGCATAACGTATATCGTATACCGTATAACGTATAACGTATATCGTATAACGTATAACGCATAAAGAATAACGTATAGCGTATAACCTATGACGTATAACGTATAACGTATAACGTATATCGTATAACGTATAACGTATAACGTATAACGTATAACGTATGACGTATAACGTATAACGTATAACGTATAACGTATAACGTATAACGTATAACGTATAACGTATAACGTATAACGTATAACGTATAACGTATAACGTATAACGTATAACGTATAACGTATAACGTATAACGTATACCGTATGACGTATAACGTATGACGTATCACGAATAACGTAAAACGTATAACGCATAACGTATAACGTATAACGTGTAACGAAGAACGTATAACGAATAACGTAAAACGTATAACGCTTAACATGTAACGTATAACGTATAACGTATAACGTATAACGTATAACGTATAACGTATAACGTATAACGTATAACGTATAACGTATAACGTATAACGTATAACGTATAACGTATAACGTATAACGTATAAGGTATAACGTATAACGTAAAACGTATAACGCATAACGTATATCGTATACCGTATAACGTATAACGTATATCGTATAACGTATAACGCATAAAGAATAACGCATAACGTATAACCTATGACGTATAACGTATAACGTATAACGTATAACGTATATCGTATAACGTATAACGTATAACGTATAACGTATAACGTATAATGTATAACGTATAACGTATAACGAATAACGTATAACGTAAAACGTATAACGTATAACGTATAACGTATAACGTATAACCTATGACGTACAACGTATAACGTATAACGTATAACGTATAAAGTATAACGTATAACGTATAACGTATAACGTATAACGTATAACGTATAACGTATAACGTATAACGTATAACGTATAACGTATAACGTATAACGTATAACGTATAACGTATATCGTATAACGTATAACGTATAACGTATAACGTATAACGTTTAACGTATAACGTATAACGTATAACGTATAACGTATAACGTATAACGTATAACGTATAACGTATAACGTATAACGTATATCGTATAACGTATAACGCATAAAGAATAACGTATAACGTATAACCTATGACGTATAACGTATAACGTATAACGTATAACGTATATCGTATAACGTATAACGTATAACGTATAACGTATAACGTATAACGTATAACGTATAACGAATAACGTATAACGTAAAACGTATAACGTATAACGTATAACGTATAACGTATAACCTATGACGTATAACGTATAACGTATAACGCATAACGTATAAAGTATAACGTATAACGTATAACGTATAACGTATAAAGTATAACGTATAACGTATAGCGTATAACGTATGACGTATTACGTATAACGTATAACGTATAACGTATAACGTATAACGTATAACGTTTAACGTATAACGTATAAAGTTTAACGAAGAACGTATAACGAATAACGTATAACGTATAACGTATAACGTATAACGTATAATGTATAACGTATAACGTATAACGTATAACGTATAACGTATAACGTATAACGTATAACGTACAACGTATAACGGATAACGAATAACGTATAACGTATAACGTATGGCGTATAACGTATAACGTCTAGCGTATAACGTATAACGTATAACGTATAACGTATAACGTATAACGTATAACGTATAACGTATAACGTTTAAAGTTCAACGAAGAACGTATAACGAATAACGTATAACGTATAACGTATAACGTATAACGTATAACGTATAACGTATAACGTATAACGTATAACGTATAACGTATAACGTATAACGTATAACGTATAACGTATAACGTATAACGTATAACGTATAACGTATAACGTATAACGTATAACGTATAACGTATAACGTATAACGTATAACGTATAACGTATAACGTATAACGTATAACGTATAACGTATAACGTATAACGTATAACGTATAACGTATAACGTATAACGTATAACGTATAACGTATAACGGATAACGTATAACGGATAACGTATAACGTATAACGTATAACGTATAACGTATAACGTATAACGTATAACGTATAACGTATAACGTATAACGTATAACCTATGATGTATAACGTATAACGTAAAACGTATAACGTATAACGTATAACGTATAACGTATAACGTATAACGTATAACGTATAACGTATAACGTATAACGTATAACGTATAACGTATAACGTATAACGTATAACGTATAACGTATAAAGTATAACGTATAACGTATAACGTATAACGTATAACGTATAACGTATAACGTATAACGTATAACGAATAACGTATAACGTAAAACGTATAACGTATAACGTATAACGTATAACGTATAACCTATGACGTATAACGTATGACGCATAACGTATAACGTATAACGTATAACGTATACCGTATAACGTATAACGTATAACGTATAACGTATAACGTATAACGTATAACGTATATCGTAAAACGTATAACGTATAACGTATAACGTATAACGTATAACGTATAACGTATAACGTATAACGTATACCGAATAACGTATAACGTATAACGTACAACGTATATCGTAAAACGTATAACGTATAACGTATAACGTATAACGTATAACGTATAACGTATAACGTATAACGTATACCGTATAACGTGTAACGTATAACGTATAACGTATAACGTATAACGTATAACGTATAACGTATAACGTAAAACGTATAACGTATAACGTATAACGTATAACGTATAAGGTATAACGTATAACGTAAAACGTATAACGCATAACGTATATCGTATACCGTATAACGTATAACGTATATCGTATAACGTATAACGCCTAAAGAATAACGTATAACGTATAACCTATGACGTATAACGTATAACGTATAACGTATAAAGTATATCGTATAACGTATAACGTATAACGTATAACGTATAACGTATAACGTATAACGTATAACGTATAACGAATAACGTATAACGTAAAACGTATAACGTATAACGTATAACGTATAACGTATAACGTATAACGTATAACGTATAACGTATAACGTATAACGTATAACGTATAACGTATAACGTATAACGTATAACGTATAACGTAAAACGTATAACGCATAACGTATATCGTATACCGTATAACGTATAACGTATATCGTATAACGTATAACGCATAAAGAATAACGTATAACGTATAACGTATAACGTATAACGTATAACGTATAACGTATAACGTATAACGTATAACGTATAACGTATAACGTAAAACGTATAACGCATAACGTATATCGTATACCGTATAACGTATAACGTATATCGTACAACGTATAACGCATAAAGAATAACGTATAGCGTATAACCTATGACGTATAACGTATAACGTATAACGTATATCGTATAACGTATAACGTATAACGTATAACGTATAACGTATAACGTATAACGTATAACGTAAAACGTATAACGCATAACGTATATCGTATACCGTATAACGTATAACGTATATCGTATAACGTATAACGCATAAAGAATAACGTATAACGTATAACGTATAACGTATAACGTATAACGTATAACGTATAACGTATAACGTATAACGTATAACGTATAACGTATAACGTATAACGTATAACGTATAACGTAAAACGTATAACGCATAACGTATATCGTATACCGTATAACGTATAACGTATATCGTATAACGTATAACGCATAAAGAATAACGTATAACGTATAACGTATAACGTATAACGTATAACGTATAACGTATAACGTATAACGTATAACGTATAACGTATAACGTATAACGTAAAACGTATAACGCATAACGTATATCGTATACCGTATAACGTATAACGTATATCGTACAACGTATAACGCATAAAGAATAACGTATAGCGTATAACCTATGACGTATAACGTATGACGTATCACGAATAACGTAAAACGTATAACGCATAACGTATAACGTATAACGTGTAACGAAGAACGTATAACGAATAACGTAAAACGTATAACGCTTAACATGTAACGTATAACGTATAACGTATAACGTATAACGTATAACGTATAACGTATAACGTATAACGTATAACGTATAAGGTATAACGTATAACGTAAAACGTATAACGCATAACGTATATCGTATACCGTATAACGTATAACGTATATCGTATAACGTATAACGCATAAAGAATAACGTATAACGTATAACCTATGACGTATAACGTATAACGTATAACGTATAAAGTATATCGTATAACGTATAACGTATAACGTATAACGTATAACGTATAACGTATAACGTATAACGTATAACGAATAACGTATAACGTAAAACGTATAACGTATAACGTATAACGTATAACGTATAACGTATAACGTATAACGTATAACGTATAACGTATAACGTATAACGTATAACGTATAACGTATAACGTATAACGTATAACGTAAAACGTATAACGCATAACGTATATCGTATACCGTATAACGTATAACGTATATCGTATAACGTATAACGCATAAAGAATAACGTATAACGTATAACGTATAACGTATAACGTATAACGTATAACGTATAACGTATAACGTATAACGTATAACGTATAACGTAAAACGTATAACGCATAACGTATATCGTATACCGTATAACGTATAACGTATATCGTACAACGTATAACGCATAAAGAATAACGTATAACGTATAACGTATAACGTATAACGTATAACCTATGACGTATAACGTATAACGTATAACGTATAACGTATATCGTATAACGTATAACGTATAACGAATAACGTATAACGTAAAACGTATAACGTATAACGTATAACGTATAACGTATAACCTATGACGTATAACGTATAACGTATAACGTATAACGTATAAAGTATAACGTATAACATATAACGTATAACGTATAACGTATAACGTATAACGTATAACGTATAACGTATAACGTATTACGTATAACGTATAACGTATAACGTATAACGTATAACGTATAACGTATAACGAATAACGTATAAAGTTTAACGAAGAACGTATAACGAATAACGTATAACGTATAACGTATAACGTATAACGTATAACGTATAACGTATAACGTATAACGTATAACGTATAACGTATAACGTATAACGTATAACGTATAAAGTTTAACGAAGAACGTATAACGAATAACGTATAACGTATAACGTATAACGTATAACGTATAACGTATAACGTATAACGTATAGCGTATAACGTATAACGTATAACGTATAACGTATAACGTATAACGTATAACGTATAACGTATAACGTATAACGTACAACGTATAACGGATAACGAATAACGTATAACGTATAACGTATGGCGTATAACGTATAACGTCTAGCGTATAACGTATAACGTATAACGTATAACGTATATCGTAAAACGTATAACGTATAACGTATAACGTATAACGTATAACGTATAACGTATAACGTATAACGTATAACGTATAACGTATAACGTATAACGTATAAAGTTTAACGAAGAACGTATAACGAATAACGTATAACGTATAACGTATAACGTATAACGTATAACGTATAACGTATAACGTATAACGTATAACGTATAACGTATAACGTATAACGTATAACGTATAACGTATAACGTATAACGTATAACGTACAACGTATAACGGATAACGAATAACGTATAACGTATAACGTATGGCGTATAACGTATAACGTCTAGCGTATAACGTATAACGTATAACGTATAACGTATATCGTAAAACGTATAACGTATAACGTATAACGTATAACGTATAACGTATAACGTATAACGTATAACGTATACCGAATAACGTATAACGTATAACGTACAACGTATATCGTAAAACGTATAACGTATAACGTATAACGTATAACGTATAACGTATAACGTATAACGTATAACGTATAACGTATACCGTATAACGTATAACGTATAACGTATAACGTATAACGTATAACGTATAACGTATAACGTATAACGTAAAACGTATAACGCATAACGTATATCGTATACCGTATAACGTATAACGTATATCGTATAACGTATAACGCATAAAGAATAACGTATAACGTATAACGTATAACGTATAACGTATATAACGATATAAAAAACGTATAACGCATAACGTATATCGTATACCGTATAACGTATAACGTATATCGTATAACGTATAACGCATAAAGAATAACGTATAGCGTATAACCTATGACGTATAACGTATAACGTATAACGTATATCGTATAACGTATAACGTATAACGTATAACGTATAACGTATGACGTATAACGTATAACGTATAACGTATAACGTATAACGTATAACGTATAACGTATAACGTATAACGTATAACGTATAACCTATAACGTATACCGTATGACGTATAACGTATGACGTATCACGAATAACGTAAAACGTATAACGCATAACGTATAACGTATAACGTGTAACGAAGAACGTATAACGAATAACGTAAAACGTATAACGCTTAACATGTAACGTATAACGTATGACGTATAACGTATAACGTATAACGTATAACGTATAACGTATAACGTATAACGTATAACGTATAAGGTATAACGTATAACGTAAAACGTATAACGCATAACGTATATCGTATACCGTATAACGTATAACGTATATCGTATAACGTATAACGCATAAAGAATAACGTATAACGTATAACCTATGACGTATAACGTATAACGTATAACGTATAACGTATAACGTATATCGTATAACGTATAACGTATAACGTATAACGTATAACGTATAATGTATAACGTATAACGTATAACGAATAACGTATAACGTAAAACGTATAACGTATAACGTATAACGTATAACGTATAACCTATGACGTACAACGTATAACGTATAACGTATAACGTATAAAGTATAACGTATAACGTATAACGTATAACGTATAACGTATAACGTATAACGTATAACGTATAACGTATAACGAATAACGTATAACGTATAACGTATATCGTATAACGTATAACGTATAACGTATAACGTATAACGTATAACCTATAACGTTAACGATACTAACGTATAACGTATAAACGTATAACGTATAACGTATAACGTAATAACGTATACGTATAACGTATAACGTATAAGTAAACGTTATGTATAAGGGTATAACGTTACGTATACGTATAACGTATAACGTATAACGTATAACGTATAACGTATAGTATACGTATAACGTATAACGTATACGTATATCGTATAACGTATAACGCATAAAGAATAACGTATAACGTATAACCTATGACGTATAACGTATAACGTATAACGTATAACGTATATCGTATAACGTATAACGTATAACGTATAACGTATAACGTATAACGTATAACGTATAACGAATAACGTATAACGTAAAACGTATAACGTATAACGTATAACGTATAACGTATAACCTATGACGTATAACGTATAACGTATAATGTATAACGTATAACGTATAACGAATAACGTATAACGTAAAACGTATAACGTATAACGTATAACGTATAACGTATAACCTATGACGTACAACGTATAACGTATAACGTATAACGTATAAAGTATAACGTATAACGTATAACGTATAACGTATAACGTATAACGTATAAGGTATAACGTATAACGTAAAACGTATAACGCATAACGTATATCGTATACCGTATAAGGTATAACGTATATCGTATAACGTATAACGCATAAAGAATAACGTATAACGTATAACCTATGACGTATAACGTATAACGTATAACGTATAACGTATATCGTATAACGTATAACGTATAACGTATAACGTATAACGAAGAACGTATAACGAATAACGTAAAACGTATAACGCTTAACATGTAACGTATAACGTATGACGTATAACGTATAACGTATAACGTATAACGTATAACGTATAACGTATAACGTATAACGTATAAGGTATAACGTATAACGTAAAACGTATAACGCATAACGTATATCGTATACCGTATAACGTATAACGTATATCGTATAACGTATAACGCATAAAGAATAACGTATAACGTATAACCTATGACGTATAACGTATAACGTATAACGTATAACGTATAACGTATATCGTATAACGTATAACGTATAACCTATGACGTATAACGTATAACGTATAACGTATAACGTATAAAGTATAACGTATAACGTATAACGTATAACGTATAACGTATAACGTATAACGTATAACGTATAACGTATAACGTATATCGTATAACGTATAACGTATAACGTATAACGTATAACGTATAACCTATAACGTATAACGTATAACGTATAACGTACAACGTATAACGTATAACGTATAACGTATAACGTATAACGTATAACGTATAACGTATAACGTATAACGTATAACGTATAACGTATAACGTATAACGTATAACGTATAACGTATAACGTATATCGTATAACGTATAACGTATAACGTATAACGTATAACGTATAACGAATAACGTATAACGTAAAACGTATAACGTATAACGTATAACGTATAACGTATAACCTATGACGTATAACGTATAACGTATAACGTATAACGTATAAAGTATAACGTATAACATATAACGTATAACGTATAACGTATAACGTATAACGTATAACGTATAACGTATAACGTATAACGTATAACGTATAACGTATAACGTATAACGTATAACGTATAACGTATAACGAATAACGTACAACGTAAAACGTATAACGTATAACGTATAACGTATAACGTATAACCTATGACGTATAACGTATAACGTATAACGTATAACGTATAAAGTATAACGTATAACATATAACGTATAACGTATAACGTATAACGTATAACGTATAACGTATAACGTATAACAAATTACGTATAACGTATAACGTATAACGTATAACGTATAACGTATAACGTATAACGTATAACGTATAAAGTTTAACGAAGAACGTATAACGAATAACGTATAACGTATAACGTATAACGTATAACGTATAACGTATAACGTATAACGTATAACGTATAACGTATAACGTATAACGTATAACGTATAACGTATAACGTATAACGTATAACGTATAACGTATAACGTATAACGTATAACGTATAACGTATAACGTATAACGTATAACGTATAACGTATAACGTATAACGTATAACGTATAACGTAAAACGTATAACGCATAACGTATATCGTATACCGTATAACGTATAACGTATATTGTATAACGTATAACGCATAAAGAATAACGTATAACGTATAACGTATAACGTATAACGTATAACGAATAACGTAAAACGTATAACGCATAACGTATATCGTATACCGTATAACGTATAACGTATATCGTATAACGTATAACGCATAAAGAATAACGTATAGCGTATAACCTATGACGTATAACGTATAACGTATAACGTATATCGTATAACGTATAACGTATAACGTATAACGTATAACGTATGACGTATAACGTATAACGTATAACGTATAACGTATAACGTATAACGTATAACGTATAACGTGTAACGTATAACGTATAACGTATAACGTATAACGTATAACGTATAACGTATAACGTATAACGTATAACGTATAACGTATAACGTATAACGTATAACGTATACCGTATAACGTATAACGTGTAACGTATAACGTATAACGTATAACGTATAACGTATAACGTATAACGTAAAACGTATAACGCATAACGTATATCGTATACCGTATAACGTATAACGTATATCGTATAACGTATAACGCATAAAGAATAACGTATAACGTATAACGTATAACGTATAACGTATAACGAATAACGTAAAACGTATAACGCATAACGTATATCGTATACCGTATAACGTATAACGTATATCGTATAACGTATAACGCATAAAGAATAACGTATAGCGTATAACCTATGACGTATAACGTATAACGTATAACGTATATCGTATAACGTATAACGTATAACGTATAACGTATAACGTATGACGTATAACGTATAACGTATAACGTATAACGTATAACGTATAACGTATAACGTATAACGTATAACGTATAACGTATAACGTATAACGTATACCGTATGACGTATAACGTATGACGTATCACGAATAACGTAAAACGTATAACGCATAACGTATAACGTATAACGTGTAGCGAAGAACGTATAACGAATAACGTAAAACGTATAACGCTTAACATGTAACGTATAACGTATAACGTATATCGTGTAACGTATAACGTATAACGTATAACGTATAACGTATAACGTATAACGTATAACGTATAAGGTATAACGTATAACGTAAAACGTATAACGCATAACGTATATCGTATACCGTATAACGTATAACGTATATCGTATAACGTATAACGCATAAAGAATAACGCATAACGTATAACCTATGACGTATAACGTATAACGTATAACGTATAACGTATATCGTATAACGTATAACTTATAACGTATAACGTATAACGTATAATGTATAACGTATAACGTATAACGAATAACGTATAACGTAAAACGTATAACGTATAACGTATAACGTATAACGTATAACCTATGACGTACAACGTATAACGTATAACGTATAACGTATAAAGTATAACGTATAACGTATAACGTATAACGTATAACGTATAACGTATAACGTATAACGTATAACGTATAACGTATAACGTATAACGTATAACGTATATCGTATAACGTATAACGTATAACGTATAACGTAATACGTATAACCTATAACGTATAACGTATAACGTATAACGTATAACGTATAACGTATAACGTATAACGTATAACGTATAACGTATAACGTTTAACGTATAACGTATAACGTATATCGTATAACGTATAACGTATAACGTATAACGTATAACGTATAACGTATAACGTATAACGTATAACGTATATCGTATAACGTATAACGCATAAAGAATAACGTATAACGTATAACCTATGACGTATAACGTATAACGTATAACGTATAACGTATATCGTATAACGTATAACGTATAACGTATAACGTATAACGTATAACGTATAACGTATAACGAATAACGTATAACGTAAAACGTATAACGTATAACGTATAACGTATAACGTATAACCTATGACGTATAACGTATAACGTATAACGCATAACGTATAAAGTATAACGTATAACGTATAACGTATAACGTATAAAGTATAACGTATAACGTATAGCGTATAACGTATGACGTATTACGTATAACGTATAACGTATAACGTATAACGTATAACGTAAAACGTATAACGTATAACGTATAACGTATAACGTATAACCTATGACGTATAACGTATAACGTATAACGTATAACGTATAAAGTATAACGTATAACATATAACGTATAACGTATAACGTATAACGTATAACGTATAACGCATAACGTATAACGTATTACGTATAACGTATAACGTATAACGTATAACGTATAACGTATAACGTATAACGTATAACGTATAAAGTTTAACGAAGAACGTATAACGAATAACGTATAACGTATAACGTATAACGTATAACGTATAACGTATAACGTATAACGTATAACGTATAACGTATAACGTATAACGTATAACGTATAACGTATAACGTATAACGAATAACGTACAACGTAAAACGTATAACGTATAAAGTATAACGTATAACGTATAACCTATGACGTATAACGTATAACGTATAACGTATAACGTATAAAGTATAACGTATAACATATAACGTATAACGTATAACGTATAACGTATAACGTATAACGTATAACGTATAACAAATTACGTATAACGTATAACGTATAACGTATAACGTATAACGTATAACGTATAACGTATAACGTATAAAGTTTAACGAAGAACGTATAACGAATAACGTATAACGTATAACGTATAACGTATAACGTATAACGTATAACGTATAACGTATAACGTATAACGTATAACGTATAACGTATAACGTATAACGTATAACGTATAACGTATAACGTATAACGTATAACGTATAACGTATAACGTATAACGTATAACGTATAACGTATAACGTATAACGTATAACGTATAACGTATAACGTATAACGTAAAACGTATAACGCATAACGTATATCGTATACCGTATAACGTATAACGTATATCGTATAACGTATAACGCATAAAGAATAACGTATAACGTATAACGTATAACGTATAACGTATAACGAATAACGTAAAACGTATAACGCATAACGTATATCGTAAACCGTATAACGTATAACGTATATCGTATAACGTATAACGCATAAAGAATAACGTATAGCGTATAACCTATGACGTATAACGTATAACGTATAACGTATATCGTATAACGTATAACGTATAACGTATAACGTATAACGTATGACGTATAACGTATAACGTATAACGTATAACGTATAACGTATAACGTATAACGTATAACGTGTAACGTATAACGTATAACGTATAACGTATAACGTATAACGTATAACGTATAACGTATAACGTATAACGTATAACGTATAACGTATAACGTATAACGTATACCGTATAACGTATAACGTGTAACGTATAACGTATAACGTATAACGTATAACGTATAACGTATAACGTAAAACGTATAACGCATAACGTATATCGTATACCGTATAACGTATAACGTATATCGTATAACGTATAACGCATAAAGAATAACGTATAACGTATAACGTATAACGTATAACGTATAACGAATAACGTAAAACGTATAACGCATAACGTATATCGTATACCGTATAACGTATAACGTATATCGTATAACGTATAACGCATAAAGAATAACGTATAGCGTATAACCTATGACGTATAACGTATAACGTATAACGTATATCGTATAACGTATAACGTATAACGTATAACGTATAACGTATGACGTATAACGTATAACGTATAACGTATAACGTATAACGTATAACGTATAACGTATAACGTATAACGTATAACGTATAACGTATAACGTATAACGTATAACGTATACCGTATGACGTATAACGTATGACGTATCACGAATAACGTAAAACGTATAACGCATAACGTATAACGTATAACGTGTAACGAAGAACGTATAACGAATAACGTAAAACGTATAACGCTTAACATGTAACGTATAACGTATAACGTATAACGTATAACGTATAACGTATAACGTATAACGTATAACGTATAACGTATAACGTATAACGTATAACGTATAACGTATAACGTATAAGGTATAACGTATAACGTAAAACGTATAACGCATAACGTATATCGTATACCGTATAACGTATAACGTATATCGTATAACGTATAACGCATAAAGAATAACGCATAACGTATAACCTATGACGTATAACGTATAACGTATAACGTATAACGTATATCGTATAACGTATAACGTATAACGTATAACGTATAACGTATAACGTATAATGTATAACGTATAACGTATAACGAATAACGTATAACGTAAAACGTATAACGTATAACGTATAACGTATAACGTATAACCTATGACGTACAACGTATAACGTATAACGTATAACGTATAAAGTATAACGTATAACGTATAACGTATAACGTATAACGTATAACGTATAACGTATAACGTATAACGTATAACGTATAACGTATAACGTATAACGTATAACGTATAACGTATATCGTATAACGTATAACGTATAACGTATAACGTATAACGTTTAACGTATAACGTATAACGTATAACGTATAACGTATAACGTATAACGTATAACGTATAACGTATAACGTATAACGTATATCGTATAACGTATAACGCATAAAGAATAACGTATAACGTATAACCTATGACGTATAACGTATAACGTATAACGTATAACGTATATCGTATAACGTATAACGTATAACGTATAACGTATAACGTATAACGTATAACGTATAACGAATAACGTATAACGTAAAACGTATAACGTATAACGTATAACGTATAACGTATAACCTATGACGTATAACGTATAACGTATAACGCATAACGTATAAAGTATAACGTATAACGTATAACGTATAACGTATAAAGTATAACGTATAACGTATAGCGTATAACGTATGACGTATTACGTATAACGTATAACGTATAACGTATAACGTATAACGTATAACGTTTAACGTATAACGTATAAAGTTTAACGAAGAACGTATAACGAATAACGTATAACGTATAACGTATAACGTATAACGTATAATGTATAACGTATAACGTATAACGTATAACGTATAACGTATAACGTATAACGTATAACGTACAACGTATAACGGATAACGAATAACGTATAACGTATAACGTATGGCGTATAACGTATAACGTCTAGCGTATAACGTATAACGTATAACGTATAACGTATAACGTATAACGTATAACGTATAACGTATAACGTTTAAAGTTCAACGAAGAACGTATAACGAATAACGTATAACGTATAACGTATAACGTATAACGTATAACGTATAACGTATAACGTATAACGTATAACGTATAACGTATAACGTATAACGTATAACGTATAACGTATAACGTATAACGTATAACGTATAACGTATAACGTATAACGTATAACGTATAACGTATAACGTATAACGTATAACGTATAACGTATAACGTGTAACGTATAACGTGTAACGTATAACGTATAACGTATAACGTATAACGTATAACGTATAACGTATAACGGATAACGTATAACGGATAACGTATAACGTATAACGTATAACGTATAACGTATAACGTATAACGTATAACGTATAACGTATAACGTATAACGTATAACCTATGATGTATAACGTATAACGTAAAACGTATAACGTATAACGTATAACGTATAACGTATAACGTATAACGTATAACGTATAACGTATAACGTATAACGTATAACGTATAACGTATAACGTATAACGTATAACGTATAACGTATAAAGTATAACGTATAACGTATAACGTATAACGTATAACGTATAACGTATAACGTATAACGTATAACGAATAACGTATAACGTAAAACGTATAACGTATAACGTATAACGTATAACGTATAACCTATGACGTATAACGTATGACGCATAACGTATAACGTATAACGTATAACGTATACCGTATAACGTATAACGTATAACGTATAACGTATAACGTATAACGTATAACGTATATCGTAAAACGTATAACGTATAACGTATAACGTATAACGTATAACGTATAACGTATAACGTATAACGTATACCGAATAACGTATAACGTATAACGTACAACGTATATCGTAAAACGTATAACGTATAACGTATAACGTATAACGTATAACGTATAACGTATAACGTATAACGTATACCGTATAACGTGTAACGTATAACGTATAACGTATAACGTATAACGTATAACGTATAACGTATAACGTAAAACGTATAACGCATAACGTATATCGTATACCGTATAACGTATAACGTATATCGTATAACGTATAACGCATAAAGAATAACGTATAACGTATAACGTATAACGTATAACGTATAACGTATAACGAATAACGTAAAACGTATAACGCATAACGTATATCGTATACCGTATAACGTATAACGTATATCGTATAGCGTATAACGCATAAAGAATAACGTATAGCGTATAACCTATGACGTATAACGTATAACGTATAACGTATATCGTATAACGTATAACGTATAACGTATAACGTATAACGTATGACGTATAACGTATAACGTATAACATATAACGTATAACGTATAACGTATAACGTATAACGTATAACGAATAACGTATAACGTATAACGTATAACGTATAACGTATACCGTATGACGTATAACGTATGACGTATCACGAATAACGTAAAACGTATAACGCATAACGTATAACGTATAACGTGTAACGAAGAACGTATAACGAATAACGTAAAACGTATAACGCTTAACATGTAACGTATAACGTATAACGTATAACGTATAACGTATAACGTATAACGTATAACGTATAACGTATAACGTATAAGGTATAACGTATAACGTAAAACGTATAACGCATAACGTATATCGTATACCGTATAACGTATAACGTATATCGTATAACGTATAACGCATAAAGAATAACGTATAACGTATAACCTATGACGTATAACGTATAACGTATAACGTATAAAGTATATCGTATAACGTATAACGTATAACGTATAACGTATAACGTATAACGTATAACGTATAACGTATAACGAATAACGTATAACGTAAAACGTATAACGTATAACGTATAACGTATAACGTATAACGTATAACGTATAACGTATAACGTATAACGTATAACGTATAACGTATAACGTATAACGTATAACGTATAACGTATAACGTAAAACGTATAACGCATAACGTATATCGTATACCGTATAACGTATAACGTATATCGTATAACGTATAACGCATAAAGAATAACGTATAACGTATAACGTATAACGTATAACGTATAACGTATAACGTATAACGTATAACGTATAACGTATAACGTATAACGTAAAACGTATAACGCATAACGTATATCGTATACCGTATAACGTATAACGTATATCGTACAACGTATAACGCATAAAGAATAACGTATAACGTATAACGTATAACGTATAACGTATAACCTATGACGTATAACGTATAACGTATAACGTATAACGTATATCGTATAACGTATAACGTATAACGAATAACGTATAACGTAAAACGTATAACGTATAACGTATAACGTATAACGTATAACCTATGACGTATAACGTATAACGTATAACGTATAACGTATAAAGTATAACGTATAACATATAACGTATAACGTATAACGTATAACGTATAACGTATAACGTATAACGTATAACGTATTACGTATAACGTATAACGTATAACGTATAACGTATAACGTATAACGTATAACGAATAACGTATAAAGTTTAACGAAGAACGTATAACGAATAACGTATAACGTATAACGTATAACGTATAACGTATAACGTATAACGTATAACGTATAACGTATAACGTATAACGTATAACGTATAACGTATAACGTATAACGTATAAAGTTTAACGAAGAACGTATAACGAATAACGTATAACGTATAACGTATAACGTATAACGTATAACGTATAACGTATAACGTATAACGTATAACGTATAACGTATAACGTATAACGTATAACGTATAACGTATAACGTATAACGTATAACGTATAACGTATAACGTACAACGTATAACGGATAACGAATAACGTATAACGTATAACGTATGGCGTATAACGTATAACGTCTAGCGTATAACGTATAACGTATAACGTATAACGTATATCGTAAAACGTATAACGTATAACGTATAACGTATAACGTATAACGTATAACGTATAACGTATAACGTATAACGTATAACGTATAACGTATAACGTATAAAGTTTAACGAAGAACGTATAACGAATAACGTATAACGTATAACGTATAACGTATAACGTATAACGTATAACGTATAACGTATAACGTATAACGTATAACATATAACGTATAACGTATAACGTATAACGTATAACGTATAACGTATAACGTATAACGTATTACGTATAACGTATAACGTATAACGTATAACGTATAACGTATAACGTATAACGAATAACGTATAAAGTTTAACGAAGAACGTATAACGAATAACGTATAACGTATAACGTATAACGGATAACGAATAACGTATAACGTATAACGTATGGCGTATAACGTATAACGTCTAGCGTATAACGTATAACGTATAACGTATAACGTATATCGTAAAACGTATAACGTATAACGTATAACGTATAACGTATAACGTATAACGTATAACGTATAACGTATACCGAATAACGTATAACGTATAACGTACAACGTATATCGTAAAACGTATAACGTATAACGTATAACGTATAACGTATAACGTATAACGTATAACGTATAACGTATAACGTATACCGTATAACGTATAACGTATAACGTATAACGTATAACGTATAACGTATAACGTATAACGTATAACGTAAAACGTATAACGCATAACGTATATCGTATACCGTATAACGTATAACGTATATCGTATAACGTATAACGCATAAAGAATAACGTATAACGTATAACGTATAACGTATAACGTATAACGAATAACGTAAAACGTATAACGCATAACGTATATCGTATACCGTATAACGTATAACGTATATCGTATAACGTATAACGCATAAAGAATAACGTATAGCGTATAACCTATGACGTATAACGTATAACGTATAACGTATATCGTATAACGTATAACGTATAACGTATAACGTATAACGTATGACGTATAACGTATAACGTATAACGTATAACGTATAACGTATAACGTATAACGTATAACGTATAACGTATAACGTATAACCTATAACGTATACCGTATGACGTATAACGTATGACGTATCACGAATAACGTAAAACGTATAACGCATAACGTATAACGTATAACGTGTAACGAAGAACGTATAACGAATAACGTAAAACGTATAACGCTTAACATGTAACGTATAAC